>NC_066582.1:260577011-260877011 GCF_024323335.1 Lathyrus oleraceus
TTGATTGTGTGCTAAGTCCAAAGTAAAGGAGCATCTTGAATCATCTCTATGATTTCAAGAAAAAGAACTCCAAGGGTTTTATCTTCTTCCTCTTATTTTTATATGCTTTAGGACTAACCCTTCTCTTCTTCTCCTCACTCTAACCCAAGCCAAAAATATTTTCTTAAAACTTTGACTTTGTTTCAAATTAGAAACCTAGGCCTTATGCCTTTGACTTTTCAAAACTATTTTCATTAATACTCATTGTGAATAAATCTTAATCCAACTTTGATTTCATTTTGTAAATAAATTTAACTTGTAAATACAACTCACTTCAAGTTGTTTTTGTGGTTCCATTGGCCACCTTTATTAAAACTTTTCATAAACATTAGTCATAGGTTTGAGTTATCATAGTGGTTAATGTAAATCTCACCTCATCCTTAGTGATTGGATTATAAGTCTTCCATGCTTATTATAGGGTTAACCCCTCACTAGCATGTTGAAGCCTTCCTCATATGGTGGATTGTTGGTTTAGGTTGAGTTTTCTCCCTTTGATAACAAAAGACCTTAAGGCTTTTGGTCAAATCAATTCACCAATCTTTGAGATTATTACCCCAAAATACGAGGTTTTGATCCTATCTTTGTGATGGTACGTAGGCAATGGGTTCATCCATTCAAATAACAAACTTGTAAATATAATATATTCTCTTCTCATCCCTCCAATCTTGTGCACATATTTTCACAAATACCAACCTATAATACATATTTTGCAAAAAGGGTTCCCTTAGAGTACTAAGGATGTTTTGGGTGCGTAAAACCTTCCCATTTCATAACCAACCCCCTTACCCAGATCTCTTACATTTTTATTAGTTTTTGATTTGATACAACTTCTTACTTGGCTTTTGTTCGCTTTTTAGCATTTCCTTTGGACAAATAAAAGTGCGGTGGCGACTCGAATTGTATGTTTACTTTTGGTTTAGTCAATAAACCTAAAGGTAACGAAAACCCCGCTACAGAAAAGTGGCGACTCTGCTGGGGACATACATCTAGCATCCTAGTGGGTTTAGCCTACTTTTTGCTTATGTGTGTTGTATGCTTATATTTATTGGTGACATATTTTTGTGCAAATTTGGGATGACTGTATTGTTTGTAATGTATGAATTGCTTGATATATTAATTGCTTGTATGCTTGGTGGTTTCTTGTGAGATGAGTTATATACCCGAACTCGAGTGAACTTATGATAGGAGAATGGCATAGTCTTGTTGACTTGTGTGGAGTTATTCCTTAGCAAGTTGACTTGCAAGTCCATTCACTTGGTGGAGGTCTTGTTGGGATTAATAATGTCACACGAGTAGTCGTGGTTAGGCATTACTCTTTCCGATATAAACCTTAGAAGCCAAGGACCTTAGATACCTAGCCCATCTTGGCCTATTTTAGGATGTAGTGCGAAGGTCGTTCAAGTGTAAGATTTGATACGATTGTTACGCGATACTACACTCATAAGAGTCTCTCTTGAGAATATTTTTGGAGAACGAGTACTCGTTTTATCCGATAATATCCGAAAGATAAGATGATGACTATTGGGACCTTTTAGAACATGATTGTCAGGTTTAACCATATTACACTCCCATTGGGTGGTTCTTAACCGAGACTCCGTGCTCGTGACTTACAACAAACGCGTGATTCGCGGTTGATCCGTTCTTGTATATCCTCAATATCAATGGAACTTGGGTGTTGATAAGGTGTAAACCATAATCCACCAAAATGGATGATTGATATTGATGATGACTTGAGCCATCTCGTGACCTTTGTGTGGGGTGACTTGCTTGATCCTTGAGTGTGATTGTTGCATCCATGCATTCATGCATTCATTCGCATCCATATCATCAACAATAAAGATTTTCAAGAAACTTAAGAGGTCTATTTGCAAATTTTCAGACATGAATAAGCAAAGAAGGAATACGAAGAAGTACAGTTTCAGACAACCCGACTTGAAAGAGTTAAAAAGTTTGACATCTTATGTATTAGAGCCCTTGGAGTTCAAAGCTCGCCATGGGAACCTTCTGTCTATTCTTTCTACCAAGGTGGATGAATGTCTGATGAGTGTGTTGGTGTAGTTCTACGATCCTCTGTATCGGTGCTTCACTTTTCCGGATTTCCAGCTTTTGCCTACACTTGAGGAGTACACATATCATGTGGGTATACCTATTCTTGACCAGTTGCCGTTCAGAGGCTTAGAGAAGATTCTGTCTTCTCAAGAGATTGTTGATATGCTTCATGTGGATGTATCTGACATTGTTGCTCATATGACTATCAAAGGTGGAATTCAAGGTCTCCCATCTGATTTTCTGTTTGCCAAAGCTACTTTGTTTGGGAAGGCCATGAGTGAGGACACTTTTGAAGCCATATTTGTACTACTCATCTATGGGCTAGTGTTATTTCCCAACATCGACAATTTTGTGGATGTGAATGCTATTAGGATTTTCTCTTCTCTTAATCTCGTTCTGACTCTGTTGGGTGACACTTATTTCTCTTTGCATATGATGAATGTAAAGGGTGGTGGTTCCATTGTGTGTTCTCTGCCTCTGTTGTACAAGTGGTTTATTTCGCACTTGCCTCAGACGCTCGCCTTCAAGGAGAACAAGGGATGTCTACGGTGGTCTGCAAGACTCATGTCTGTCACTAATGATGATATCTCTTGGTATAATGTGTTTATGATGGCGTTCAGATTATTGATTCTTGTAGTGAGTTCTCCAATGTACCTCTTCTTGGTACATGTGGTGGAATTAACTACAACCCTTCTTTGGCTCGCCGTCAGCTTGGGTTCCCCTTAAAGGATAAACCTAACAACATTTTGTTGGAAGGTGTATTCTTTCATGAGGATAAAGATCCCCAGAACTTGAAGGATAGGATGGTCCGCGCCTGGCGCAAAGTTCATAGGAAAGGGAGGAATGAGCTTGGTCCGAAGAATTGCATTGCTTTGGAACCCTACACCACTTGGGTGAGGAGGAGAGCTCTTGAGTACCGCATGCCATACGATTATCCGAGACCTACCCCTATGGTTATGGTTGGGCCTTCAACCCTCCCTAACCAAGGAGTAGAGGAGTTGAGAGATGAAGACCGGTCCGAAAGATGATTTTACTCTACCACACATTGATATGTTGGTCGACAATACGGCTAAATTCAATGTCTTCTCATTTATGGATGGATTTTCCGGTTATAATCAGATTAAAATGGCACTCAAGGATATGGAGAAGACAACATTCATCACACCTTGGGGAACATTCTGTTATCGAGTGATGCCCTTCGGTTTGAAGAACGCCAGAGCCACGTATCAACGAGCTATGACTACCTTGTTTCATGATATGATGCACAAGGAGATTGAGGTGTATGTTGATGATATGATTGCAAAATCGAAAACGGAAGTTGAACATGTAGAAAATTTGTTGAAGCTTTTCCAGCGTTTGAGGAAGTACAAACTCCGCTTGAATCCGAATAAGTGTACATTTGGAGTCCGTTCCAACAAGTTATTGGGTTTTATTGTCAGCAAGAGAGGTATTGAGGTTGATCCGGCCAAGGTCAAAGGAATACAAGAGATGCCCGCGCCCAAAACTGAGACGCAAGTCCGGGGCTTTCTTGGCCGCTTGAATTACATTTCGAGATTTATATCCCACATGACTGCCACATATGCGCCTATATTCAAGCTCCTCCAAAAAGATCAGCATCATGATTGGACCGAGGATTGCCAAAAAGCCTTTAACAGTATCAAAGAGTACTTTTCTGAGACTCTGATTCTGTCTCCGCCTGTTGAAGGAAGACCATTGATTATGTATTTAACCGTGCTTGATGATTCCATGGGGTGCGTCCTGGGTCAGCAAGATGAATCAGGGAAGAAAGAATATGCAATATACTACTTGAGTAAGAAGTTCACCGACTGTGAGTCTTGGTACTCAATGCTTGAGAAGACATGATGTGCTTTGGCTTGGGCTGCTAAGCGTTTACGCCAGTATATGTTGAATCATACGACTTGGTTGATATCCAAAATGGATCCAATCAAGTATATCTTTGAGAAGCCTGCTTTAACTTGGAGGATTGCCCGTTGGCAGATGTTATTGTCTGAGTATGAAATTGGGTATCGAGCTCAAAAAGCTATTAAAGGTAGTATCTTGGCTGATCATTTGGCGCATCAACCACTTGAAGATTATCATTCTGTGCAATATGACTTCCCTGATGAGGAGATTCTGTATTTGAAGATGAAAGATTGTGATGAGCCTACGCTCGATGAAAGGCCAGAGCCTGGTTCCCGATGGGGTATGGTGTTCGATGGTGTTGTTAATCAATATGGAAATGGTATTGGGGCAGTGATTATTACTCCTCAGGGCACACATTTTCCTTTTACAACAAGGCTAACTTTCAAATGCACGAATAATATGGCGGAGTATGAGGCTTGTATTATGGGTTTGGAAGAATGTATTGATCTTAGGATCAAACATCTTGATGTTTATGGTGATTCGGCCCTTGTTGTTAATCAGATTAAAGGTAAATGGGAAACGAATCAGCTTGGCCTCATCCCATACAGAGATTATGCAAGGAGGATTTCAACTTTCTTTACTAAGGTTGACTTCCATCATATTCCTCGAGATGAGAATCGGATGGCGGATGCTCTTGGTACGCTTGCTTCAATGATTATGGTGAAGTATTGGAATGAAGTCCCCAGCATTACCGTGATGCGTTTGGATAGACCAACTCATGTGTTTGCAATTGAGGAAGTAAAAGATGATAAGCTGTGGTATTATGATATCAAGTGCTTTCTCCAGAATCAGACTTACCCGCCTGGGGCATCTGTTAAGGATAAGAAGACTTTGAGGAGATTATCTGGCAACTTCTACCTTAATGGTGATGTGCTTTATAAGAGGAATTTCGACATGGTTCTGCTCAGATGCGTGGATAGACCTGAAGCAGGCCTGTTGATGACTGAAGTCCATGAGGGTTCATTCGGTAATCATTCCAATGGACATGTTATGGCTAAGAAGATGTTGAGAGCAGGCTATATTGGCTGACAATGGAGTCTGACTGCTGCAAATATGTGAAGAAATGTCACAAATCTCATATTTATGCGGATAAGATTCATGTTCCGCCCACACTTCTGAATGCTATTTCCTCACCATGGCCTTTCTCCATGTGGGGAATTGATATGATTGGCATGATTGAGCCAAAGGCGTCAAACGGTCACCATTTTATTCTCGTAGTTATTGATTACTTCACCAAGTGGGTAGAAGCGGCATGGTATGCGAATGTGACTAGGCAGGTGGTTGTGATGTTTATCAAGAACCAACTCATATGTCGATATGGTGTGCCAGACAAGATCATTACTGATAATGGATCTAACTTGAACAAAAAGATGATGAAAGAGTTGTGTAGCGAGTTCAAGATTGCACATCATAATTCTTCTCCCTATAGACCTAAGATGAATGGGGCTGTTGAAGCTACAAACAAGAACATCAAGAAGATTATCTAGAAGATGGTTGTTACGTACAAAGATTGGCATGAGATGCTGCCATTTGCTTTACATGGCTATCGTACATCCGTCCGCACTTCAACAGGGGCAACCCCTTTCTCTCTTGTGTATGGCATGGAGGTTGTGCTCCCCGTGGAGGTTGAGATCCCATCAATGAGAGTCTTGATGGAAGCCAAGTTCACTGAGGCTGAATGGGTTCAGAGTCGATATGACCAGTTGAATTTGATTGAAGAGAAGAGGTTAACTGCCATGTACCATGGTCAGTTATATCAACAAAGGATGAAGAAAGCCTCTGATAAGAAGGTCAAGCCTCGTGTGTTCCGAGAAGGTGACCTCGTGCTCAAGAAAGTCTTTCTTTCGCACCTGATTCCAGGGGCAAGTGGACTCCAAACTATGAAGGTTCATATGTTGTTAAGAGAGCCTTTTCAGGCGGTGCTTTGTTGCTTACAACTATGGATGGGGAGGATTTCACTCGTCCTGTGAATTCAGATGCAGTCAAGAAATACTTTGCCTAAAAATAAAAACAGAATAGCTCGCTAAGTTGAAAACCCGAAAGGGCGGCTTAGGCAAAAATGAGCGTCTCGGTGGATTGAAAACCCGAAAAGGCAGTCCAGGCAAATGTTACAGACATAAAAAATGAATATATGTATATATATATATATATATATATATATATATATATATATCTATATATATATATATATATATATATATATATATATATATATATATATATATATATATATATATATATATATATATATATATATATATATATATATATATATATATATATATATATATCCCGCTGGATTGAGTACCTCACCCTAGGGAAATCTAGGGAAAAATTAGGGATTTGGCAAGTAATTGCATCCTGACAAGACTTTGTTTTATAGTTGTCTTCTGTCAAAGATTCTCGCTCAGTCATCGTCAATTGAAGCTTCAAATACATTGGATTCAGAGTTGGTGGAGAAACGGTCATTATGTTCAATGCATCCCTTTTTCCATGAATATCACCATTTTCAAATTTGTAAAGATCCATGGAATCTCGCCATTTACGGACTACCATTCTATTAAATAAATTTGAGCCTTTATCCAACTCTTTGCACTCTTATTTGTTTTTGTTTAACAAATGTTTGCATGTTTTTAACTGATGAATACCATTGTTTTAGGCAAATAAAGTTTTTTATAAACTATTTTAAACAAAATGAACATTCACAATGACCAAAAGGCTAAGTGGAATGTCCTCAGTGCTTTCCCAAGGATAGTAGGATTTCCAAAAGGTAAGACATTTGTTCATATTCTGGCATGTTATATCCTCTTCATCAGCTTTCAGTTATTTCCTCGGCAAGAAGTTGTCTAGAGCAGTTGGTAAAGCGCGTGTTTCCCTTTTCATCCCCAGCATGGCACGTGTTGACGAAGGATTTGTTTCCAATCCCCTCAGCCAAGGCAGTTTCCTTTGAGGGTTGCCTACAGTTCATCCTCTGCAGGGTTGTTTGACCCGAGTTTGATATTTGTATCCCCTCCGTGTTTGAAGATTTCTTCTAAAGTACTGAGAGATGAGGAGGAAGATGTGTTGTTTCCTTCCCAAGCGAAACAAATGGTTCTTGTTCCCTTTTATTTTGATTGATGAGTATCTGTTTGACGTTTTGTTCCTCGCGGAATTTCACATCATTCCTTGTTGAGTTCCCCAGTAGAGTTTCTTCTACGGCGGATCTTATTGATATTCAGCCACCTGTTCCCGAGAACTGATGAGTAGTCCTCGGAGGTTGGTAGTGGTGACTTTGCATGTCCCCAACTGGGATCGATGTCTTCCCGTGATTCGATCATCCCCACCAGAGTTGAGTCTCCTGTAGGCTCCTCCCTTCTTTTCGATATGTTGTGTCGGATATCCGTTCATGGCTCTTGAGCCTGTTTGTGTTAGATATGTTTGTCTGTCAGCATTAATCATACACAAATCATGCATATGCATGCATAATCATAGCATTTAGATATTCATGATTGCATTCTTTGCCATATATCTTTGTTTGTTATATCCTGATGTTAGTGTCTGATCTCTCCATATAGAGTCAGCCTCCATAGGCAGAAAGTGTCTATCTTTCCTTTTTACTTCCCCACTGAGTCATGTCCTCAAGGATGATTATTGTTTCAGTTTCCTCCCCAGTTGTGTATCGGGATGGAATAAGTCCCCTGAGTTTTATCCTCATTGGGTTGAGTTTTATTTGATTATGTCTTTCTAGTTTGTTCCTAGATTGATTTCCTTTCTTGTTATCCCCTGCAGTTTTCTGTGGTTTAGTTGTTCAATTGCTCAGTAACCAATAATTGTTCATCCTTTCTCCAGCAGATTTTGTGGCCTTCTACCCAATAACCGGTAGTTGTAAGTCCTATTTCTGTGGTTTTCTACCCAGTAATCGGTAGATGTAATTCCCTCTTTGTTGGTTATCTTTACCCAGTAACCGATATTGATATTCCTTCATTTTTGGGTATACCACCCAGTAATCGGTGATATATCTCCAGGATAATTGCTTTTGTCAGGCAATTTATCCCTTGCGAGTCATCTTTCATTTATCCTTGTTTGGTAGTGATTGTTTCTCCTTCTGATTGGTCATCATTTTTTACCCAGTAACCGGTATCCCGATGCCCTTTCTTTTCGGTCGATTTATCCTTTATTAACCCAGTAACTGGTTGTGGATAATCTTCCATGCAATCATATTGTCTATGTTATGACGGTAATAGATAATATATCTCATGCGATCTTCAGTCGAAGCCTGTGTTCTTCCCCAGTCGAGTAAGATTCGTATTTCCTTGTGGAATTGAATATCCATCCTGTAAGTCGAGTTTGCTTTTTCAACCCTCCTTTTGGATGATGAGTGTCTTGGATTTATTCCTAATTCACGCCTGGTTGGTCACCTATTATATGCCCAGTAACTGGTATCCCTGGTGTTCCTTCCTTCTGCTCCCTATTATGACTTTTGTCCCCTGTGGAGTCAGTTTTTCCTGAGTTGAGATGTGCCTTTTGGGTCCTCCTCAGATGTTTCGGATGATCGATATCTCTCACCCTTATACCGGTCTTAGATATTTCTTTCTCCCTGTGCATGTTGTTCTCTCACCCAGTAACTGGTGCTTTGATAACATGTCTCTCTTTGAGTTTATTACCCAGTAACCGGTAATATCTCATTGTTTCTTCCTCAGCTGAGTCCTTTGTGGACATCCCCGTCTGAGTCCAAATTTTCTATCCGATGTATCCTTTGTGGATAGTTTTGCTGTATTGACTTAATCCCCAATACGTGTATCTTTACGTCAGCTCGAGTCTCTCCATTGATTTATTTTCATGGAATCCCTTCGTGTCTCCCAGCAAGTTTTCAAGCCGTGACCTGCTCACGCATTTTCACCTCATTTCCCCCAGAGTCTTTGTACCCCTAGTGAGTGTGTTACTCCTATGGATTTTTCAATTTCTCCTGATTTCTTTTCCTTCATGGCAATTATTCACCAAGAAGATTTTATTTTTGCATACATACATCTGCATCATGAGGTCTCTTAGGGACCAAAATTTGTCTCTTTGTTATTATTTAAGCCCATTCTACCTCGTCGAGACGAAGATTTTAACCTTCATATCTCCAGCTAGAATGACCTTAAATAGGGGCATCTGTAAGACCCTAATTTTGACCCTAAGATCCCTCATGGCATCATATCATTGCTCAGTGCATTGCCTCAAGGATCATAGTATGTTAGGCTCCTTAACCCTAGGGTTGGGACTTGTGTGAGTGGTTTGAGACCACCAAGCATGCTTCTATTGTATATTATTGCTTTTCTTATTTTGATTACTAACCAAAAGCACAAAGATATGTCACTAATTCTTTTTATTTTGAAGCTCAAGTGATCATGTACTCCCATGCTCCTAGGAGGCTCCTAAGCTCAATGAAATGGCTAGATGAAGATGAGAAAAAGCATGAAAATGGTCCAAAAAGCTCCTAATAATCATATATGTCTCCCAAGTATCTCAATTTTCCAATTTGATCAAGATAACCCAAAGGGCTTGAGGTTTGTTTCCCAAGGAAACCCTAATTCAACTGTGCTTCAATTGTGCCTTGCTCATGAAGCAACCTCAACCTATGATCAAATTTAATCCAGGTAAGTTCTTTCATTCATTATTTTATGCATATATGAGCCTATTTTAGGATCCTCAATCATTCATTCATCAAGATTAGATGTTTGGCCTTGAAAAGTTGACCGGTCAAGTCATCTGACTAAACTGAAGGTCACTGAGATACAACTTTTAATTTGTTTTTCAAATGAAGATGACCCCAAGAGAAACAATGTTCTTAAGAACCATATGAACAACTTTCATGTTCATCAAAAATCCATTTTAAACTTGGAACGTCATCATTCATTTCACAACATTATAGGTCATTTTGACTGAAACCCTAATTTTGGGTCAACTTCCCAAGTACCTAACTTCCTCAATTTTTATGATTTTCAGGTGAGACCAAATGCATTGGAAAGCTTAAGATGTCTAATTCAAATGTTATGTTGGACAAAATTTCATAATCCTAAAATAAATACATGTGATAATATAAAACATTATAGGTCACTTTGGACCTAAGTCATTGAATTTGAAAAAGTGCCCAACTTCAAGTGCCCATAACTTTCTCATGAAAAATCCAAATGATGCACAATTTTAGTCTAAATTGATCATCCTAAAAATATATTCAACTTTGATGTTGGAGGTTTTTTCATTTGAAGCTTGCATCATTGAAATAGAGGGGCTTGAAGATGCTTGCTTTTGGTGAAATTTTTGAAAGGGTGACTTAGACATGTTTTATGCCCGAACTTTTACAGCCAGTTTTCATTAATTTCAAAATGTCAAATGAACTTTTGCCCAACATGACTTTTGTTCCTTATTTCAAGGGCTTTCCAACCATTACTCACATTACTTTTTTGGACTTTCCATGTGTGAGTTTCGAAGAGCTTTCTTTTTATGTCCATTTTGGCATTTCATGATATAACTTGATGTGCAAGCTTGTGTAGTTCATTATGCACGACCAATTCAATTCTAGTTGATCTCAGCATGGATTATCAACCATCATTGGGCCTTACATGCGCCTGTACAGGCCCATGCAAGGAGAATTCGAATCCCATGCACACGAGGGAACCATGCCTTGCAACCCTCTTCAGCTATAAATAGGAGCTCAATCTCACTCATTTGGGAACCAAGTGGAGACCTGAAGTGCTTCTGAATTGAAATCCCAACCCTCACTATAGGAATTTTCAGTTTTCTTTCTCTTTTTCAAGCTTGAAATTCAACATCATTAGTTGATTTTCAAAGCTCAATTCCTTAACCTATCATCTCCATCACACTTCCAGAGCAAAAGCAGATCAAGAACTTGAGGAATTCGTGGCATTTGAAGCTTCATTTCAGAGGTAGAACCTCAAACTTTCTTGATCTAGATCTTGCAACACAATGTGATTTTCTTTGGTTTATGAGGTTTTCTGAAGTCCTCTCCCTGAGGCAGGCCAGTGGTGGTCTTAATTGTTCAAATCGTGTCATTCCATTTGACATACCATGATCTTCAAGCTCACATTTCTCTCTAAATAGGAAGAGTGAGGATGATCCATGGTTATAGTGGTTATGTACATCACCTAAGCTTCATTTTGATGTCCTTACATTTCATTTTCATTACAATTTATTTTCCACCGAAGAAGATGGTGGTTTCCACCACCATCCCCACGTGCTTGCTGTACAGCCCTTGGATCGTGCCTAAACGTTATAATCTTGGCCATCCAATGTGATTACTTGTTTTAATGTCATGTGATGCCCGTTTGACTCAAGTGTACAATGCATTCGCGCCTCTGAGTTGTTGATCCCTTGCCACGTCAATTAAGAATTGATATGATGGCTGCGCATTTTCCTATTATTCCTATTTTATTTTAATTTCAGTTAATTCCTTTTCTTGAAAAATCTAGTTTAATATTTTGATTTTTAATTATTTTTGTGACTTCATTTAATATTTTATGTGAATCATTTGATTTTTAATAGTTTTAATTCATTTTTAAATACTTTCTGATATTTGAAAAATCCAAAAATATTTTCCTAACACCTATGGATCATGATAAGTCAATGAAAAATAGTCTCATCCATTTCTTAATTGATTTGAGATTTATTTGAGATTTTTATTCATATTGTATTATTTTTCATTGTTTTTAATTCTTTTTAAATAGTTTCTGATTTCAAAAATTGTTGAAAAATTTTGTCAAAGTTTGTTTGACCATGTTAGACCTATGAGAATTTAATTGGACTTGTTGAAGTTGATTTGAGTTAAATTTGAGGTTTGACCATATTTTGTTTATTTTATTTTGCATTTATTTTTAATTCAAAAAAATACCAAAAAATTATGGTTGACTTGTTGACTTGTAATCTTCGTTTCTTTTCTGTTTGGCATTGATTGATGATGACTTTGTTCACATTTGATCAATGGAGTTTGATACTTGAATTCTCTTTCCATCCATTTCATCTTCATCCCTTTCTTTTCACAATTTGGCCAATGAGTTAATGTCTTATGGTTGGTCTTGACATATGAGAGGTTTAACCTTCTTTGATCCAAACCAAACTCAACTTGATCCAAGATCAAGTGAGTTGTTTTGTGTCCAAGATAGGTTGCTTCTTGGTTAAGCAAAAAACCTAAAGTCCATACAAGGCCCTTCCCCTTTTATTTTGGCATGGCAAGTTAATGGAGCTTGGCTTACTAGTCATGATCTCTAACTTGTGTTTATTTGCCTATAGTTTTATTGAACGACCTCAGATAGGTGTGGCTACTACATTAGTCCACTTACGATTGCTTAACATAGCGCTACATTGTCTTATGACAAACTAACATAACCATACTAATTACTAACTTTAATTTGAGCATTTAATTTCTTGCACTTTACTTTAATTTCATTTATTTCTTGCTCATTTATTCATATTGCTTTTCATTTTGCTCATTTGAGCATATATTTTATGTTTATGTCATTTTCCTTTTACTCATTTGAGCTCATTATTGTATATAAATATATTCTTGTCTTGTGATTGTTTTGTCTTTGTTTTTGCTGAACCTAATGCAAAAAGGAGAAAGGACTTAGAACTAGGACATACCCATGCTTAAAGGAGTTCAAGAGCAACTAGGCCTCATGCCTTTAGAATGCTAAATTTCAAAGTTGACTTCAAACAAATTCTCATCTAAACTTATTCTGTCCATTCCTCTTATTGTGTTGTGAACTTTTTGATGTTTTCTCTTGTGTGATATGGATTCCATCTTGAGATAGTAAAGAGGACCATTGTCATGAATAGCCAAGTTAAGAGAGACAAGCCAAATGGAGATCCTAGGAGCTTGAATATAAATTGTTTGATTGCTTGATTGTGTGTTAAGTCCAAAGGAAATGAGCATCTTGAATCATCTCTATGATTTCAAGAAAAGGAACTCCAAGGGTTTTATCTTCTTCCTCTTATTTTTATATGCTTTAGGACTAGCCCTTCTCTTCTTCTCCTCACTCTAACCCAAGCCAAAAATCTTTTCTTCTAACTTTGACTTTGTTTCAAATTAGAAACCTAGGCCTTATGCCTTTGACTTTTCAAAACTATTTTCATTAATACTCATTGTGAATAAATCTTAATCCAACTTTGAATTCATTTTGTAAATAAATTTAACTTGTAAATACAACTAAATTCAAGTCGTTTTTGTGGTTCCATTGGCCACCTTTATTAAAACTTTTCATAAACATTAGTCATAGGTTTGAGTTATCATAGTGGTTGATGTAAATCTCACCTCATCCTTAATGATTGGATTATAAGTCTTCCATGCTTATTATAGGGTTAACCCCTCACTAGCATGTTGAAGCCTTCCTCACATGGTGGATTGTTGGTTTAGGTTGAGTTTTCTCCCTTTGATAACAAAAGACCTTAAGGCTTTTGGTCAAATCAATTCACCAATCTTTGAGATTTTTACCCCAAACTACGAGGTTTTGATCCTATCTTTGTGATGGTACGTAGGTGTAACACCCCAAAATTTGCCCTCCTCATTCATGCATTCATTTAGCATTTCATATTGCATTTCATCATGTCAATCAGAATTAGATCTGAAGAAAAAAAAAACAAAAAAAAAACAAAAAAAAAACGAGAAAAAAAAACGAAAAATTAATTAATTAATTAATTAATTAATTAATTAAATAAATAAATTAAATAAATAAATAAAAGAAGACTTGGACCTCTCTCAAAAGCCCACTAAGGTACCAATATTAGCCTATAAATACTAGAGTTTCAGGGAAACAAATTTTTCATTCTATTCCTATTACCCTGGCTGGAGGAAAAAAGATAGTGAGAGAAAAAGGAAGAGAAGCAAAATACTCTGAGGTTTCCTTGGAACAAAACCCTGGACAAAACCTGAAGAGAAACCTGACAGAGAACTCAGAGCAGCCTCCAAACCCTGAAGGGCTTCACGGGTGCAACTCAATTTCAATCAAGCTCTCCAATCAGGTTTGCCCTTATTCCCATTACCTTTATGCTCTTAATTTGGATCATATGGATCATATGAATGTATGAGGTATGATGGATGAATTTCGTTAGGTTTTTCGTCCACGGGTTTAATTATGCATGAATGGGTGAAACCTATGCCTTGAATGTTTAATCACATGATTTCTGAAATGTATGCCACAGGGTTTGAGGTTTCTGAAACCATACTGTTATTCATGAAAAAAATGCTTATGGTGTTTCACTAACCCTTTTGTTGAGTTTTTGTGAGGGCTCACATGACTTTTGCAGGGATAACTTGCGTGGTTTCCCACTTTATTTGTGGGATAACCCCTGGAGGTTCATTCCGATTACCTGTACTGACCCACTTTCTTTGATGGCATTAGCTTGGGAGGTCCCTGGGTTTCTTACTCCTTTAACTTTTGTTACTTCGGATCTTCATTCGTGTGGTACTTTTACCTCTTTTCCGCATTTTATCGCTTTCTTAGCTGGAAGACCTCGATAGGAGGCATTTGTTTTCTTTTGTTTATTTACTTCTGAGCCCCTTGTTGGCACGTTTACTTTATACATGTTTGTTTTGTATGTGTTCGTATCCCTGCAGGTAGCGCGGTTCCTTCGTCAAGGACTGCCTTTTTGCCCTTTTGCATGAGTAACCCTCAAACCCTACAAACTCATTGATTTTTATTCTCCTAAACACACGTTTACTCCTTCTACTACAGGCGAGTAAGTCTCCAAAGGTCGAGCATCCGGTAGATTGCGTAGTGACGTCGTTTGTCCAAAACCCAATCCATAACCCCATAGTTAGCCGAACTACGTTTTGCTCTAATTCTCAGGCCAGATGAGATACGTAGGCATAAGACGCGATGTCTTAGCGAGCACACATCCCCTAACCCATAAGTCAGCCGAGCTACGAAGACTCTGATTCTCACATTCAGATGAGATACGTATGCAGTGGATGCGACATCCGCGCGAGTCATTTCTCTTAACCTTTTTAGTAAATAAACACATTAGGTAAACCCACACCCTTTAGACAAAAACCACAAAAGTGGATCCCGTAGAGTACTACGGATGCGTAGGGGTGCTACTACCTTCCCTTCGCATAACCGACTCCCGAACCCAAGATTTGGTTGCGAGACCCCGTCTTGTCCTTTCCTTTTTCAGGTTTATTTCGAGCGTTTCCTTTCCCTCCTTTGGGATGAATAACGCACGGTGGCGACTCTTCTGTCATTTTCTTTCGCCGGTTGTTTTTTCGTGCACTGTATTTTTCAGGTTGCGACAGCTGGCGACTCTGCTGGGGACTAAGAAGTTGACCTCTTGCTGGTCCATCTTCCCTAAGCGAGTCCCTCCTAGCTTGTGTGATTTCTTGTTTATTGGGTGTTCATGCTTTTGTACATTTATTTGCTTACCTGCTTGCATGCATCTGTTGTATCTATTGGATCTGTTTGTTTGTTTGTTGGGATGGGATGTTCTATGAGAGATAAGCCCATTACCCAGGCTTGAGTGTACACACAGGTTTTAGAGTGGATGATCATGAGGCTTGCGTGGCATGTTGCTACGTTAAGTCGTTTGTGAAGAACCACACCCAGACGAGGTTTCTTTTGGATATATTATGTCCTACGGATGTTCCGTAACGACATGGTGTTCCTTTAGAAATCGTCGACTCTGGTGACCATTTCCCGAGAACTCAGTCGAGGCCTCTCCTCCGAGACGTGATTATGTTAGCTCTGGTGGGCGCATTCTCGCTAATCAATCCGAGGACCCCGAGACTGGGAACTTGCTTTAGGATGTCCTGTTGAGGGGAGTCAGTGGAGGTCTTTTATCCCGTAATAATGCCAAACCTTCAGTGGTAAACATATTATTCGCGACTGAAGGGCTGAAGGTGACGAACTTCTGTTCTTAGAACCTACCAGTGAGGGGTGGGCTAAATTCAGGAAACCTTAACCTCCAACCAACCCGGTTTTCTGGAGCAGAGTTTTGGTCTTGTATTATATTCCTCAGTGAATTTCTCTCCAGGAAGTGCAACCTGACAGATGTTCAAGCGGATCCATCAATTCTGATTGACATGCCTTTGCATTGCATAACATCATCTGCATATTTGCATCCCACATCTCATGCTTATTCATTTGCAGGGTATTCCCTTTCAAAACGGGGGTGCCTTAAAACTGAACAAGCAGTGCATCGCATACCATGCATATTAACCCTTGTCTGTTTTGCAGGTGTCACCGCAGTGTCTAATGTTTGTTCCCTGTATCAGGCAGTTATTGGTCCCAAGCGAGTTCACAGATACCCGACAAAGGAAAACTGTCCACGACTAGTGATGGACCAAGTACAGAAAGAACTGGCTGATATGCGTGAAAGGATGGATCAGTTCATGACATTGATGACTGGTATGGCAGCAGGTCAAGAAAAGCTGAGGGAATTGGTTGGGCAACCGAGGCCTGAGGTGGAGATACTAAATGCTGAGGGAAACCCTGGTAACCCTGGGAACGCTGATAACCCTGTGAACACTGGTAACGCGGGTAACGCAAATGCTGATGGAAACCCGGGTAATGTTGGCAACACAGGGAATGTTGGAAATGGTATTGGCGGAAGGTACGATGTTAATCAAGGAATTCGGATTAACGGGCGCCCCGTTACTGAAGATTATCAGTGTGATCAATTTTCTTTGCACGACGAGGCCCTCGAGACCACTCGCCGTATGGATGAGCTTGCTGAGAAGCTTAAATCTTTGGAGTCTCAAAATTCCTTAGGCTTTGATGTCACAAATCTTGGTCTGGTTCAGGGAGTAAGGATTCCTCACAAGTTCAAACCCCCTACTTTTGAGAAATACAACGGGGCTTCTTGCCCACGCACTCATCTCCAATCTTATTTAGGAAGGTTGGGAGCTCACACGGAAGATGAAAAGCTGTGGATGTACTATTTTGAAGACAGTCTAACTGGAGCTTCTCGTGAATGGTATTCTCATTTGTCTCGTACTACCATCAAGAGCTGGAAAGACTTGGCAGAGGCTTTTGTCAAGCAATATCAATACAACTTGGACATGGCTCCAAATCGGACCTTGTTACAAGGTATGTCCCAGACTGCCAAGGAGACCTTTAGAGAATATGCTCAGCGTTGGAGACAGATTGTTGCGTCCGTCCAACCCCCTATGTCTGAAAGGGAGATGGCGGACATGTTCATGAACACTCTTCAAGGCAATTATATTGAGAGATTGGTTGCTTGCCTGTCAATCAGCTTTGTAGAGATAGTAATTGCTGGAGAAAGAATCGAGAGTCTGTTGAAGATGGGCCGAATTCAAGACAATAGTGTTTCCAACCCATCAGGTCCCAAGAGACCGTTTGCTGGTAACGGTCAGCGAAGGAAAGAAGGCGAGGCAAGCGTTGTGTATGCCGGAAGAAGCAGGGGTAGAGGACGCCCTAATTATTATCAAGATCAAGTGGCCGCAGTCACTATTCCAACACCTGTTCCTCAACCGCAATATCATCCGCAACAACAACCCAAGTACAACAATCAACAACAAGGAGGTAATCCGGGTCAGCAGAGACACTATCAACAACGTCCAAGGCAGACGGACCGGGTCATTGAGCCAATCCCAATGCCTTATTCAGTATTACTTCCCAAGCTGATTGACATGAATCTGGTTACATTGAGAACTCTGGCCCCACCAATCGATCCCAATAATTTTCCTAGAGGTTATGATGTCAACGCCAGATGTACTTTTCACTCCAACGCACCTGGCCATACTACAGATAATTGCAAGGCTCTCCAGTTAAAGGTACAAGATTTGAGAGATGCCTAGGCTATCAATTTTGCTCTGATGCCTAATGTTATCCAGAACCCGATGCCAGCTCACGGCGGGCAGAGGATTAATGCTGTTGATAGTGGGGAAACTTTGAATTTGGTTTCTGATGTGACTAAGGTGAAGACTTCGCTATCGGTGGTTAAAGACCGACTTCTGAAAGGACAGATTTTCCCGGGCTGTGGGGAAGAATGCAGAAATTGTCAAGCTGCCGAAAACGGATGTGACAGTTTGAGAAGGGGTATTCAGCAGCTGATAGATGAAGGTTGTCTTCAGTTCGATCAGGCCCGTCCGGTGAAGAATGATGTATCGACGGTGACGTTTTATTTCACTCCTGAAGAAATATATGTTCCCGAGAGACTCGCTCCGACAACAATATATTTCCCAGAAAGTACAGAACCAGCAACGGTGAACATCGAAAGTTCAGCACCAGTCGCAATTTACTCTGACAGCCCTCAACCGACTTTGGTTGGTCCAATCACCATCACGGTACCAGGACCTGTTCCGTATGAGAAAGACAGTGCTATCCCGTGGCACTATGGGGCTGATATCTACTGCCAGGGGCAAAAAGTTAACGAAGAAGACATTGACATTGGTATCTCCGCTGTAGACAATGTTGGAGGGGTTGGTGGCTTCACTCGCAGTGGACGCCTATTTGCACCATCAACATTACGCGCGAATACTGAAGCCGAGGCAGCTGTCAAGGCTAAAGGGAAACAGATGGCCGCCGAAGAGGTTACTACTGAGGAAGATCCTCCTAAGACCGCCTTCGAGAAGGAAGTGGATGAGTTTATGAGGATTATCAAGAAAAGTGACTACAAGGTAGTCGACCAGCTAAATCAGACACCCTCAAAGATCTCCATTCTCTCACTATTGTTGTGCTCTGAGGCGCACAGAGCAGCCTTGTTGAAAGTACTGAGTATGGCCTATGTTCCACCGGAGATAACTGTTAACCAGCTGGAGTCGGTAGTTTCCAATGTAAACGCTAGCCGGGGGCTAGGTTTCACCGATAATGACCTGACACCTGAGGGCAGGAATCACAATAAAGCCTTGCATATCACAATGGAGTGCAAAGGGGTGATGCTTTCCCATGTTTTGGTTGATACAGGCTCTTCTCTGAATGTTCTTCCAAAGAAAGCCTTAATGAAGTTGGATTGCGATGGCATCGTCCTGAGGCCAAGTAACTTAGTTGTGAGGGCTTTTGATGGCTCTAAGAGAGTTGTTTTTGGCGAAGTTGAGTTTCCAGTTAAGATTGGACCGCAGGTGTTCATGAGCACCTTTTATGTGATGGATATCCAGCCTGCCTACAGCTGTCTGCTAGGTCGGCCTTGGATTCATGCTGCCGGTGCTGTTACTTCTACCCTCCACCAGAAGCTCAAATATGAACTAGAAGGTCAGATCGTCACTGTATGTGGTGAAGAGGATATTTTTGTTAGCCACCTGTCTACATTTAAGTATGTAGAGATGGATGGCGAGATGCATGAGATGCTGTGTCAGGGCTTCGAAACTACAAACATCAATGAGGTTGCGCCCAAAGCTGTCTTTTCACCTGAGTTTGAGAAGGTCGAGACTTCTATCTCTTCATACAAGCAAGCTGTCGAAGTGGTTAAAGCTGGTAATGCCTAAGGCTGGAGCAAATTTGTGGAGCCAGTCATCAAAGAAGACAAGTTTGGATTGGGGTATGCTCCGGGATCTCAGAAGAATGAAACCGGTACTCTCTCCAGCGGGGGTTTGGTTTCCCCCCACATCGTCAATGCTGCAGATGAAGACAAGGCTGACAGCGACTGTGGCTTAGATAGCTGGATTCGCCCGTGTGTCCCGGGAGAAAAGCTCGACAATTGGTCGTTTGAAAAAACCGTCCGGGTTACTCTACTGAAAGAGTGATTTTTATTGTTTTCCTTTATTACATGCATAATAAAGTCTTACACTTTGCCCAAGGTGTAACGGCTCATTTGTAGGGCCATCCATTTAGTTACATTTCGCAATTATTTTTATCATCAATAAAGGACGGCTTTTGCAAACAATTTTGTGTCCTCTTTCTTTCAGTTTTTTTTACTTTTTACAAAAAAAAATGGCAATGTTTCTTTTTTCGTTTTTCCTTTCTTTCAAAAAAAAATCTCTCATTCTAAGGTAAAGCATGATCCTCCATCATGCAGAGCCGACCACTCGGATCTCACTGCTAACGACACTGTTATGGCCAAGTATGACTTCGACAATCCTATCTATCAAGCCGAAGAAGGGGCTGAGGAAGATTGTGAATTGCCTGAAGGGTTAGCCAGATTGTTGAAACAGGAGGACCGAGCTATTACACCTTATCAGGAGGTGGTTGAGACCATCAACGTTGGTACCTAAGACGACAAGAAATAGATCAAGATCGGGGCCAGTCTACAGGCCGAGAGAAAAAAATCGTTGATCATGTACTTGACTGTGTTAGAAAGGTCAATGGGTTGTGTGCTCGGTCAGCATGACGAGTCAGGTCGAAAAGAGCATGCAATATACTACCTTAGCAAAAGTTTACCGACTGTGAACAAAGATACTCATTGCTCGAGAAAACTTGCCGCGATATGGCATGGGCTGCTCGCCGACTAAGACAGTATATGTTGACTCACACGACTCTATTGATATCAAAAATGGATCCAGTCAAGTATATTTTTGAAAAGCCATCACTTACCGGAAAGGTTACTAGGTGACAAATGATACTGACAGAGTATGACATCCAATACACTTCACAAAAAGCCATCAAGGGAAGTGTCTTGTAGAGCAACCGATTGATGATTACCAACATATGAGGTTTGACTTTCCTAATGAGGACATCATGTTTCTCAAATCGAAAGATTGAGAGGAACCACTCCCGGAGGAGGGGCCTGACCCTGAATCCAAATGGGTTATGATGTTTGATGGGGCGGTCCACGTCAATGGTCGCGGAGTTGGTATAGTGTTGATCACACCGGAAGGGGGTTCATATGCCATTTGGTGCCAGAATAACTTTTCCCTGCACCAACAATGAATCCGAATACGAAGCTTGTATCCTAAGACTTGAGGAAGCCGTCAATATACAGATTAAAACCCTGGATGTATACGGGGATTCAGCTTTGGTCATCAATCAAACCAACGGGAAATGGTATACACCTCAGCCTCATCTGGTTCCTTACAGAGACTACACGAGAAGATTGTTAACTTTCTTTTGAAGAAAACCAATTTGCCGATGCTTTGTTTACCTTGTCTTCGATGATTAAGGTGCTATGCTGGAACTACGTACCCAGAATTGACGTATCTCGGTCAGAGACGAATAAAGAAAGCATTTGGTCAGAAAGTGCGCCCTCGGGGGTATCAAGTCGGTGAATTGGTACTCAAAAGATTTCTTCCTCCCAACACAGATCACAGGGGAAAATGGACACCGAACTACGAGGGTCCAAACGTGGTTAAATGAGTTTTCTCTGGCGGAGCTCTGATGCTGACAACCATGGATGGCGAAGACTTCCCATCCCCTGTCAACTCAGACGCAGTTAAAAAAATACTTCGCATAAAATAGACCCGCTGGACGATAAAAAGAATAGTCCAGGCAAAAAGAGGGCATCCCGACGAACCAAAAAAAAAAGAATAAAGAGGTTCGGGCAAAAATTAGGGATATAAAAAAAGATTACACCCGGTGAGTCGAAAACCGAAAAGGGCGGCTCAGGCAAAAATGGGTATCCCGGTGGATTGAAAACCCGAAAAGAGGGCGATCTAGGCAAAAGTTAGGGAATAAGCGAATGACTGTGATCTGAGTTCATCAGTGTTATATCACCGTTTCATTCAATCCGGCAATCTTCGAAGGTTAAAGATCGACTAATCATCCACTTCAGAAAGCAAGATGAGCAGAGCGTCTTAAGGACATCCGAGTCATAGCAGAGTCGAAACTCAGTGGGACCCTGTATCCCCGTTGTCATTAGGATAGTTCTCTTTTTATAGCGATCACCTCTTTTCAGGGATCAGCTTCCTGATACCCTCGCCTATTCCTGGCACAAATTTTCTCCCCATTAAGAGTCGAATAATTCAGTTAAAGAGCCTCTTTATTTTTCATTTATCAGTTTGTTTGCAAAAATGTCCGAATTTTTGATAAAAACATATTGCATATGAACATAATGGTGGCTTTTGCAGATGATTTGCACAGGAAAACATTTAAAATTGCTTTGAATGTGCTTAATCCCGAACGGTGAATTCAAACCGAGTAATTCCCCCGAGGCATACGTGTATTTTTGGTTGCAGGTCACAGGAACCGGATGCCAAGTCATGAATCCTCATCCCCAAGCGGTTGACAAAGTCTCTCCTCAGCAGAGCATGTTCCCCAACAGAGTTGACAGTATCCAGACTGTTTATCCCCAGTAGAGTTGACAGTATCCAGACTATATATCCCCAGCGGAGTTAACAGTGTCATACTGTATCTTCCTAGCAACAGCGGAGTGGTTGCATACCCAATGGACAAGAGGGTGGTGTTCCCAGTGTTCATCTCATCCCCGGCAGATTATTTCTAACAGATTTGTTCTAATCCCCAGCTTGAGGACGATTAGCAAGTTTATATCCCCAGCAAAGTTCGTTTCCTACGACATTTCCCCAGGAAGTGTTTTCCCCACAGACTCTCCTCACAGAGCCTCGCCGAGAAAAGTTTCCATAGTTGATACTCCCCCCGCAAGGTCAACTTTTCAAGCAGCCAATTTATTTTTGGTGGCTCATTGGTCCCGGCAGACGGATCATTCCCCACAGAGCATTCAAGGATTGATACAGCGATCTGTTCCCTACCGGAGTTTGCTTCCCCAAGCCGATTTCTTTTTACACCATGCATAACATTTGCATTTGCATGCATATCATATCAAGCATACACATAAGCTGATAAACAGGTTCTTCCAAGCAGACTGAAGAATTACTTTACAACCAAGGTCATGAGATCCAGCTAGAGGATCAAGCGTGAGTGATCCAGCCTGAGGGTCATTTCGAAGATTCAGCCTGAGAATCGTGTTCCAGTGATCCAGCCTGAGGGTCATTTCGAAGATTCCCCAGTGAAGTCGCCTACAAGCTTTATTTCCCCAGCAAGTCTAATTGAGGAGTCGTTACAACATGTTCTAACCCGAAGAATATGTACGAAGCCCAAAAGTGGAATATGCTCGAAGCTGCATATCTAATATGAAGGTTGGGTGTAGATTTCAAAAGAGGGTCAACCAGCGCATGCCTCAGATGTGGCATCCTAATGATGGGAATTTATCATCAAAACAATCCAGATCTAGCCAGAAGATCAAAATAGATTCAGCCAGAGAATCGAAACAAAGGAGATCTAGCCAGAAGATCGAAGAAGATCTAGCCAGAAGATCGAAGTCAGGTCTAGCCCGGAGACTGGAAATAGATTCAGCCAGAGAATCGAAACAATTCAGATCTAGCCAGAAGATCGAAGTAGATTCAGCCAGAGAATCAAAGGAAATAGATTTAGCTAGAGAATCGAAACAAAGGAGATCTAGCCAGAAGATCGAAGAAGATCTAGCCAGAAGATTGAAGTCAGGTCTAGCCCGAAGACCGGAAATAGATTCAGCCAGAGAATCGAAACAATTCAGATCTAGCCAGAAGATCGAAGTAGATTCAGCCAGAGAATCAAAGAAAATAGATTCAGCCAGAGAATCGAAACGAAGGAGATCTAGCCAGAAGATCGAAGAAGATCTAGCCAGAAGATCAAAATCGTATCCAGCCCGAGGATCAAAATTAATATCCAGCCAGAGGATCGAAACTCCAGATTAAGCCAGAGGATCGGAAGGAAAATAAAAAGTACAATGTATTTCCGTGTTTTTGTGGTGTTCTCGGAGCGCAAATTTTCGGTCTTTCTTTGGTATTCAATCACAGCTCACCCCGTTTGTCTGATAAGCTGTTCGCTTTCATCCTACTCGGTTTAGCTGATAATTGAATAGGGGCAGTTGTAACACCCCAAAATTTGTCCTCCTCATTCATGCATTCATTTAGCATTTCATATTGCATTTCATCATGTCAATCAGAATTAGATCCGGAAAAAAAAACGAAAAAAAAAACGAAAAAAAAAATAGTTAATTAATTAATTAATTAATTAAATAAATAAAATAAATAAATAAAAGAAGACTTGGACCTCTCTCAAAAGCCCACTAAGGTACCAATATTAGCCTATAAATACTAGAGTTTCAGGGAAACAAATTTTTCATTCTATTCCTATTACCCTGGCTGGAGGAAAAAGATAGTGAGAGAAAAAGGAAGAGAAGCAAAATACTCTGAGGTTTCCTTGGAACAAAACCCTGGACAAAACCTGAAGAGAAACCTGACAGAGAACTCAGAGCAGCCTCCAAACCCTGAAGGGCCTCACGGGTGCAACTCAATTTCAATCAAGCTCTCCAATCAGGTTTGCCCTTATTCCCATTACCTTTATGCTCTTAATTTGGATCATATGGATCATATGAATGTATGAGGTATGATGGATGAATTTCATTAGGTTTTTCGCCCACGGGTTTAATTATGCATGAATGGGTGAAACCTATGCCTTGAATGTTTAATCACATGATTTCTGAAATGTATGCCACAGGGTTTGAGGTTTCTGAAACCATACTGTTATTCATGAAAAAAATGCTTATGGTGTTTCACTAACCCTTTTGTTGAGTTTTTGTGAGGGCATACATGACTTTTGCAAGGATAACTTGCGTGGTTTCCCACTTTATTTGTGGGATAACCCCTGGAGGTTCATTCCGATTACCTGTACTGACCCACTTTCTTTGATGGCATTAGCTTGGGAGGTCCCTGGGTTTCTTACTCCTTTAATTGTTGTTACTTCGGATCTTCATTCGTGTGGTACTTTTACCTCTTTTCCGCATTGTATCGCTTTCTTAGCTGGAAGACCTCGATAGGAGGCATTTGTTTTCTTTTGTTTATTTACTTCTGAGCCCCTTGTTGGCACGTTTACTTTATACATGTTTGTTTTGTATGTGTTCGTATCCCTGCAGGTAGCGCGGTTCCTTCGTCAAGGACTGCCTTTTTGCCCTTTTGCATGAGTAACCCTCAAACCCTACAAACTCATTGATTTTTCTTCTCCTAAACACACGTTTACTCCTTCTACTACAGGCGAGTAAGTCTTCAAAGGTCGAGCATCCGGTAGATTGCGTAGTGACGTCGTTCGTCCAAAACTCAATCCATAACCCCATAGTTAGCCGAACTACGTTTTGCTCTGATTCTCAGGCCAGATGAGATACGTAGGCATAAGACGCGATGTCTTAGCAAGCACACATCCCCCAACCCATAGGTCAGCCGAGCTACGAAGACTCTGATTCTCACATTCAGATGAGATACGTATGCAGTGGATGCGACATCCGCGCGAGTCATTTCTCTTAACCTTTTTAGTAAATAAACACATTAGGTAAACCCACACCCTTTAGACAAAAACCACAAAAGTGGATCCCGTAGAGTACTACGGATGCGTAGGGGTGCTAATACCTTCCCTTCGCATAACCGACTCCCGAACCCAAGATTTGGTTGCGAGACCCCGTCTTGTCCTTTCCTTTTTCAGGTTTACTTCGAGCGTTTCCTTTCCCTCCTTTGGGATGAATAACGCACGGTGGCGACTCTTCTGTCATTTTCTTTCGCCGGTTGTTTTTTCGCGCACTGTATTTTTCAGGTTGCGACAGTAGGCAATGGGTTCATCCATTCAAATAAAAAACTTGTAAATATAATATATTCTCTTCTCATCCCTCCAATCTTGTGCATATATTTTCACAAATACCAACCTACAATACATATTTTGCAAAAAGGGTTCCCTTAGAGTACTAAGGATGTTTTGGGTGCGTAAAACCTTCCTATTTCATAACCAACCCCCTTACCCAGATCTTTGACATTTTTATTAGTTTTTGATTTGATAAAACTTCTTACTTGGCTTTTGTTCGCTTTTTAGCCTTTCCTTTGGACAAATAAAAGTGCGGTGGCGACTCGAATTGTATGTTTACTTTTGGTTTAGTCAATAAACCGAAAGGTAACGAAAACCCTGCTACAAGCCCAAAAGTGCTTAGCCACATTTGTTTCATTGATCATGGTCCTGGCCATCTCTTGGAGTGTGCTATTTTTCCTCTCTACAATTCCATTTTGTTTTGGAGTTCTAGGGAAGGATAAATCATGGGATATTCCATTAGAATCAAATAGTTCCTCAAAAAATTCATTCTCGAATTCACCACCATGATCACTTATGACTCTGATGATTTTAGAGTCAAATTTATTTTGCACTATGGAACAGAAGCTAGTGAATACAAAGTGAGACTCACTCTTGTGCTTTAGGAATTTTACCTATGTCCAGCAACTAAAATCATCAATAATAACTAGTCCATACTTATTTTCATTAACTGACGTTGTCTTAACAGGCCCAAACAGGTCAATGTGAAGAAGTTCCAGAGGCTTAGAGGTGGAAACAATATTTTTCTTTTTAAAAGATGTTTTCAAAAATATTCCTTTCCGACATGCCTCACACAGAGCTTCTGAAGAATACTTCAGTTTAGATAGACCTCTGACTAACTCGAGTTTATTTAGCTGAGAGAGTTTTCTCATGCTAATGTGGCCCAAGCGTCTATGCCATACCCATTGCTCTTCATGAACAGACATCAGACATTTTACATTGTGACCTTTTATATCTGAATGATTTATTTTGTAAATATTGTTTTTCCTCTTGCCAATGAATAGAACTGTTCCATTATTCTGATTAATTGCTTTACATGTTTTTTGATTGAAGATTACATCATAATCGTTATCACTTAATTGACTTATTGATAACAGGTTATGCATTAATCCTTCTACATAGAGAACATCATATATATATATATGGAAGAGTTCCATTACCAATAGTTCCGGAGCCTCTGATTCTTCCTTTCTGATTTCCTCTGAACCCTACGAAGCCAACCTTTTTAAGGTCCAGGCTTTGGAACATATACTTTCTTCCCGTCATGTGTCACGAGCATCCAGAGTCCAGGTACCATGATTGGTGTCTTAACTCTGCTGCATAAGATATCTGCAACATAAACAATCTTATCCTTTGGTACCCAAAATCTTTTGGGTCCTTTGTGATTAGTTTTCCCAGAGTTTCTTAGAACTTTGGGTTTTCTAGCATTATCAAAACTTTGTGCTTGTGTATGTGTCTAGTGATAAGAAAAAGGAGATTTTGGTTTGTCATCTGTAGGAGATGTATCTTCACTGGGGACATACCATATCCCTCTTTTATAATTCTGACTAACTCCATAAATCATGGATGCCATTCTGCTTCTTTCTATCCCATTTTTCAGAAACTTTTGAAAATATTTTTCATATTCATATATTATTGTGTTAGAAGTTTGTGGGGCTTGAGATAACGCTTCTTCAAGTTTTAAAAATTGTTTATTTGTGGAGTCTCTTTCTTTTGTCATAGTTAGGTTTTCATCTTTCAGTTCTGAAACTATTATCTCAAGCTTATCACATTCTTCAATGGTTCCTTCAAGAACCCTTTTTAGTGCTTTAAATTTTTGTTTAAGTTTCTGATATGAGTTCAAAGATTCAGAAAGTCATGATTGAAGGTCAGAGCGAGAAAGATCAGAAAATACCTCTTCAGGATCAGATTCTGCATCTGATGTGTTTCTAGAGGTGGTAACCATGAATGCAACATTTGTTTGTTCTTCAGAGTCTGATTCAGAGGAATCAGATCCACTGTCGTCCCAAGTGGCCATCAGTCCCTTCTTGTTCTTGAAGGAGTTTTTCTTGAAACTTTCTCTTCTAGAGCTTTCCTTCTTCAGCTTTGGACATTCGTTTCTGTAATGACTTGTTTCCTTACATTCATAGCATGTTATTTCTTTGTTAGATTTACCTATGGAAGTTGATTCTGAGCGATCTCCCTTGGGTCTTGGTCTTTTGAAGTTGTTGTTCCTTTTTCTCCAAAGTTGTTTTACCCTTCTGGTCAAAAGGGATAACTCTTCTTCATCGTCAGAGTCTTCCTTTTCAGAGTCGTCATTTTCTTCCTCTTCAACTTGGAAGGCTTTGTTCCTTTCTGGTTTGCATCTTTCAGATCTAGACTTCAGTGCTACAGACTTGATCTTATTTTGAGGTTCATCTTCCTCAAGTTCTATCTCATGACTTCTGAGTGAACTGACGAGTTCCTCAAGGCTGATATTGTTCAGATCTTTTGATAACTTTAATGTTGTGACCATT
Organism: Lathyrus oleraceus; assembly: GCF_024323335.1. Taxonomy (NCBI): domain Eukaryota; kingdom Viridiplantae; phylum Streptophyta; class Magnoliopsida; order Fabales; family Fabaceae; genus Lathyrus; species Lathyrus oleraceus. The sequence goes on from NC_066582.1 coordinate 260,605,003, forward strand.
GGTCTCCACTTCTTTGGCAAGCTTCTGACTATCTTTTTGACATGATCTGCAGTTGTGTAGCCCTTGTCCAGAACTTTAAGTCTTGCAAATAAAGTTTGAAATCTAGAAAATATTACCTCTATAGCTTCATCGTCCTCCATCTTGAAGGCTTCGTACTTCTGAATTAAAGTCAGAGCCTTTGTCTCTTTTACTTGAGAATTTCCTTCGTGAGTCATCCTCAGGGAGTCAAGTATTTCTTTAGTTGTTTCCCTGTTGGTGATCTTTTCATATTCATTGTAGGAAATGGCATTTAGCAGTATCGTTCTGGCTTTGTGATGGTTTTTGAAGTCGCGCTTCTGATCATCTGTCATTTTGCTTCTCGCAATGGCAACCCCTGCGTCAAACACAGGAGGTGTGTAGCCGATTATGACTATGTCCCATAGATTAGCATCATAGCCCAGAAAGACACTTTCAATTCTATATTTCCAGTAATCAAATTTTTCTCCATCAAAGATTGGAGGTTTAGCATTGTAACTGTCTCTTTCATTGGTGTTGGTCATAGGTTTTTCTTACGCTGGATCTCTCTATATTGTTAAGTGTTTGATTAGAAAATCAGTAACAGAGTCGAAGCTCTGATACCAATTGAAGGTAGAGAAAAACAAGAAAGGGGGGTTTGAATTATTTTGGAGAATAAAAACTTTTTTAAGAACTTAGACACACGCAGGATAAAAAGAATTCAACACAAAATTTTATACTGGTTCGCTTGAAATTCAAAGCTACTCCAGTCCACTCGGCCAAGGTGATTTCTCCTTCAAAAAGGACTTGATCCAATAACCTTGAAAGATTACACAACCAACCGTCTAAGAGAAATAATCCCTTATCCCTCTCAAGTATTCAGACTTCACAGAGTCACTTGAGGAAATATCTTATCAATGATATGATAGTAATGAATTGTGCTTCTAACAATAAGCAAATATTACAGAATATAAGAGCAAGAAATGTTCTCACGTTAGAGCAGCAGCTCGTGAGAGAGTGAAAGAAAGTGATGAAAGAAATGTATTCTCGTGTATCTCAGGTATCTTTCTTGTGAAGCGTTCCATCCTTTTTATAGGAGAAAGAGAGGACCGTTCGGTGATGTTAATGACAGTATCTTGGTTATTGAAGAATGATTAATGTCATTACTCTCCTTGTTCTTTCCAAAGCAGTATGGAGCACGATAACTTCTTTCTAAAAATAGTTTCTTTCCATAAGCAATTTTATTCAATGTTAAGTTTCTTGAGTCACTGAATCATGTAGTCAGAGTCTATATTTAGCAATGTTCGCCTTGTATCTGACTTTATCAGAGTTTCTCTTTATTTGACTTCTTCAGAGTGTGCATCTTCAGAGTCTGGATTCACTTTTCTCTATCAGAGTTTCTGACTTCTTTAGTTTTGCTAGCGCTTGTGTTGGATCAGAGTCAGAGCCTTCTGGTTACGTATCTTCTGAGTAGTATCTTAGCGCTTGATTTTGTATTTGATGATTGTCTATCTAATTGTTTTGATCAGATTCCTGCACACTTAGAAAAATTTCGTTAGGGTACCAGTTTTGTTTCATCCTTTGTTATCATCAGAATCTTAGAGATACATTGTAGAACTAAATTTGTTCTGACAGGATTCAGTATACTTTACACACGAATTGTAAGTGGATTACGTCATTCCTAAGGCCTAAATCATTGCCCATGCATCCATGCAAGGAGGTCTCTAAAATTGGCCAAATTTCAAGTGGTGCAAATATCAAGTGCATTGCCTATTTAAACAAACTTAAGGCTTCAGATTCATCATCAACACCTTGCCCAAGCTTTGCTAGACCAATTCAAACCCTCACTGCCATAGAATTTTTGAAGATTTCTCTTGAAATCGAGCTTAAACTTCATCTTCTGTTTGGAAGTTCAAAATCCAGAAATTCATTTCCCTTTTCATCTCAATTGACTTTTACAAGCAAGAGGAAGAGGAAGCAATCAAATCTAGATCAAGATCAAGTGGAATTAGATCAACTCGAAGGTGATTTTTCAAAAACTTCTTCTCTTCGATTCTCCCTCAATTCTTCACCATTCTTTGTGAGTTTCGGTTGTCTGAAGTCCTATCAATGTAGGCAAGAAGATTTAATTACTTTGAGGTCAAATCGAAGCAACTTAGTTCATGATCCTCAAAATTCAAATCCATGTATCTTTTTATATACTTGGAATTGGACAAAATTGAGGCCAGATTCGAGCTTCTGGACATTTTTTTTTTAAATCCATGTCTTGCTTTTTCATTTTGGTGATAGTTGATGGTGGACCAGTCCGGTGAGGTCCACCGGAGAAGAAGACCGGAGCTCTGGCTCCGGTGATGTGTTGTCATGCATCTCAACCATAGGATCCAGTTTAAATGTTTTAATCTCATGTGTTGCTTTTGATTACCAAGCCTATGTTGCGTTGACTGCAGTGCATCATAGAACGCTCGCTTATCACCATCTGATATGCCACCTCAATTAATCAGGGAGATCAGATGCCTCTCATTTTTTTGAATTTCTGAATATTTCATTTAATCCATTAGTTTTAATTAATTCATATTAATTTCATTATAAATCCAAAAAAATATGGGACTTTCACCAAAAAAAATCAAATATTTCTCTCTTTCATTTTCTGAATTAAAATTATTTTTTGGATTAATATTGATATTTTCATGATTTAATTGTTTTTGTGCATATTTTTAATTGTTTGAAAATACTTCTGAATTTTCAAAAAACTATGAAATTTTTTGTCTAAGGACCTTTGACCTTCATTGACCTAGGATAAACATCTTGGCCATTTATTTGGTGTTTTGAAGAGGTTTTAGGTTTTTGATCAAACATAATTTAATTTAAATGCATTTTAATTGTATTTTTAATTGATTAATTGTATAGAAATTGTGTTAAGCTATTTTTATTGACTTGTGAAGTTTGACTATGTGTTTGGGCCTTGGTCAAGGTTGATTTGACTTTTGTTGGATTAAAATCATTGGATTTAGGGGATTGATGAAATGTACATTTCATCTCCCAAAATGAATGAATGGTTTTAATTTGATAAAATTCCTCCCATTATCAATTTGTGTTTGTCTCATCTCCCCTCCCTCTTCATCTTCAAACCCATTCTATCCCATCCTTTCCATTGGCCAATGACATCTTAATATCCTAAGGCTAATTGGTTCATCAATAACTTATGTTAGATGAACCAATACAAGTATGGATGATATTAGGTCCATCATTTGATCATTTTATTTTTGAGTGTGATATGTTTTAGGAGTATGGTTCATTATACCATATCTCTAACATGCATTAGCACCTAAATTTCTATTGCCAGGCCTCAGATAGTTTTGACTTTTACGTAAGTCCAATTACGATTGCTTAACACATCGCTAAATTTTGACCTAAAAGGCATAGCATTCTAGTAAGTGGGATTGTATGTCTCCCCCATTTTATGGTATTTTGTGGAAACTTGGCCTTTTTTCCTTCCTTTGGAAGATGTCTTGGTTCAAGGATCCATGCTTATGAATATAGGGTTGAGTGTTCTCCAAAGAATGACTTAATTAATTGAAAAGCAAAACAATACTAACATCTAATTAACTAACATTTGACCAACTTTTATTCTTGTTGCTTTTAATTTCAATTCATTTACTTTATATCATTTAAATTCAAGTCATTTACCATTTGCCATTGACATATCATTGAACTTGTTTATGTTTATGCCATTTTCCCTTTGCTCACTTGAGTCATATATTGTGATTGTATATATTTAATTGTGTATCTTGTTTGTGTTTGTGGTCTTAGGACCTTAAAATACTTAATAAACAAACAAAAAAAACAAAAAAAAATGTTTGTGTGGACTGTTGGATGTGAGCTTTGGACATAGAATTAGGCAGCATTCCCTATGCAAAAGGACTTGGCCAATGCCAACATTTCTGAAACCAAATTATTGTGATTTGGGCTTTCATCTGATGCAAGTATTGAGATCCATATAAGTTCATCTACTACATGGTCTTGATGCAAATGTTATTTTGAATCTGTGTCTAATGCCTTATTCTGAGCCATTCAAGGAGTATGTCATCTGATACATGGGAAGATTAAGAAGAAGACTGTGAAGTTGCTAGATTGGATGTGGCTATCTTTATTTGATGACTTGCTCTTCACTTTGTTATTTTCTTACTGATATTGCTTGATTTAAAGTCCAAAGGAAAATTGGGTTTCTATATGACATTCTTGTCTATTGGATTGCATCCCATTGGTCAGATTTTTTCAACTCTTAACTTTTAAATTTTTGCTTAGGATTAGTCCCTTCATCTCCTCCCATTTCTTAAATTTCAAATCTCTCCCCCCTTTCAAAATATTCTTTGCTTGTGATTTCTAAACTTAGACTTTATTGCGAATTAGTAACTTTGGCCTTATGCCATTACATTTTTGAACTCTTTTCTTAAATCAAACTTGTAAATAAACTTAACCATATTGACTTAAAATTTCAAAAGACAAAAAGAACTAACACTCATTTAAACTCTTTTAGGCCTTTTGTGCCTCTTTTAAAACTTGAACTTTTGTTAAAAGCAAATCCACTCATTTTGAAATTGTTACCATGAACTACGAGGTTTTGATCCCTCATTTTTATATTGGCACGTAGGCACAAGTCCGAAGGTCTTGTCAAACACAAAAGTATAATTAATGAATTCTTTTCTCATCTTCACACTGTATTAATTGCAAACATCTTTTATACTAAAAACACATACACAAATAAAAAAGGGCTCTCTAGGAGTATCTAGGACACTTTGGGTGCTAACATCTTCCCTCTGTGTAACCAACCCCCTTACCTGTAATCTCTGGAATTTTATTAGTTTTGATTTGAAAATTGCTTATCTTTGGGTTTTGTTCGTACTTTTCCCTTTTCCTTTGGAAACAATAAAAGCGCGGTGGCGACTCTGGTTTTATTGACGTTAAGCTTATCCATAGCTTGACGGTCATGAATTTACCGCTACACTTGCCCAAGCCTTGCCAAGCAATCTCAGAACCCCATTCCATAGAATTCCTTGAGGCTTTCATTAAAATTGAGTTCTTGATTCAACTTTTGTTTGTTAACAAGAACTCCAAGGATTCATAGTCATTTTCATCTCAATCACTCACTACAAGCAAGAGGAGGAAGAACCAAGTGGAATTGCATCAAGATCAAGCCAAATCACTGCAACCCGAAGGTGATTTTTCCAGATTTGCAAGTCTTCGATTCTTCCTCATTTCTCCATAATTTTACTTATTTATTGGTTGTCTGAAGTCCTACCAATGTAAGCAACAAGATTGAGTTACTTTGAGGTCAAATCAAAGCAACTTAGATCGTGTACCTCAAAATTCAATTCCTTGTATCTCTCAACATACTTGGAATTAGGAGAAAATGAGGCCAGATTCGAGCTTCTGAGCTTTTTCTCTTTAAATTAGTGTATGCATTGTTTATTTTGGTGAACTTTGGTGGTGGACCAGTCTGGTGAGGTCCACCGGAGAAGACGACCGGAGCTCTGGTGATGTGTTGGCGTACCTCCAGCCATTTGATCATGTTAAAACATTTTAATCGCATCCTTAGTTTTGTTTGACCCAGCGTACGCGTGCATTGACTAAGGACTAGATTCGATGACATGCGCGTGGCCATTAGATCTTCCACCTTAATTAATGAGGGAGATCTGATGGCCCTTATTTTTTCTATTTTGTTTTTATTTTGTTTAATTCATATTAATTTCATTTTTAATCCAAAAAATATGGGACTTTCACCAAAAATATTTAAATATTTTCTTTTTCCATATTTTGAATAAAAATCCTTTTTTGGATTAATTTTGATATTTTTCATGAATTAAATGATTTTTAACTTGTTTTAAATATTTTTTAAATACTTCTGACTCTCCAAAAGTTATGAAAGTTTTTGTCTAAGGTCATTTGACCTTGTTTGGCCTAGGATAAATCTCTTGGCCATTTATTTTGTGCTTTGAAGGGTTTTGAGGTTTTGTCAATTTTAAAATACATTTGAATTCATTTTTAATTTCATTTTTAATTAAATAATTATTTAAAAATTATGTTGACCATTTTTATGGTCTTGTGATGTTTGACTTTCTGTTTGGTCTTGATCATGGTTGATTTGACTTTTGTTTGACCAATACTATTGGGTTTAGGAGATTGATGAAATGTATATTTCATCTCCCAAAATGAATGGATAGTATTGATCATATGAAATTCCTCCTATGATCAATTTGTGTTTCTATTTCCCCTTCCCTCTCCATATTCCCTATTCTTCCCTAACCCATTATTGGCCAATGGATTCTCTACATGTCTAATGCTAGTTGATTCATCAACGACCTTGTGTGAGATGAATAAACATGAGCCGGACTGAGAGTGGTCCCTCCCTTTTTTTAGTGTGTGGTATGTTTTAGGAGTTTAGTTCTTTGTACCAAATCTCTAACATGCATTAACACCTATATTTTTAATTCCCGACCTCAGATAGTTGTGACTTCTACATAAGTCCAATTATGATTGCTTAACATAGAGCTAAATTTGACCAAAAGGGCATAACATTCTTGTAAGTGAGATTCTCAGTCTCTCATTCTTCATGGCATTGTATGGTAACTTGACCTTTTTTCCTTTCATAAGAGCTAGTGGCATACTTGTTGATTTATCCAAGTTGGAGCCCTTCTCATGATGATGTCTTGGTTTAAGAATTCATACTTGTGAATGAATGGTTGAGTGTTCTCCAAACAATGGCCTAATCAATTCAAACTCTTCACTAACATTTTAATAACTCTTTATTAATTTTGCTTTACTTTCAAGTCATTTACTTAATGCATTTTAAATTTCAGTACCTTTATCATTCATCTTCCATTTACATTTCATGCAACTTGTTTATGCTTCAGTCCTTTTCACTTTGCTCACTTGAGCCATATCTTGTGATTGTATATATTATTTGTCTTGTTTTGATTTTGCTTGTGGTCTTAGGACCTTAAAATATTTAATGACAACAAAAACCTTAAAAATCATCTTGGTGGACTGTTGGACTTGATTTGAACTTTTAGACTTAGGATAGGCAACTTCCCTATGCTTTGAGGACTTGGCCAATACCACTATCTGAGACTGAGTTATGTTTGACTGAACCTTCCATCTGATACAAGACCTTGAGTGACCTTGGTTCATCTGTCACTTTGTCTTGGTGCTTAATTTGTTATACTGTTATGATTGCTTATGTCTGATGATTGCTTCTATGTTGATCAAGAAATGTTTTCATTTGATATATTGGAAGACATTGAAGACTGCTAGCTATTGGAGTGGTTGCTTAGATTTCATGGCTATATTTATTTGATGCCTTGATCTTCATATGGTTTTCTTGGATAACTGATTATGCCTGTTTCTTGTTAAAGTCCAAAGGAAAATGGGTTTCTATATGACATTCTTGTCTGTTGGATTACATTCCATTGGTCAGATCTTTTCAACTCTCAACTTTTAATGTTTGTCTAGGATAGTCTCCTCATCTCCTCCCACTTCTTTAATTTCAAAATCTCTCTCTCTTTTCAAAATCTTCTTTGTTTATGCTTTTCAAACTTAGGCATGTTTTAATGATTAGAAAGTTTGGCCTTATGCCATTGAATTTTCAAACCTTTTCTTAATCAAACTTATGAATGAACTTAACCATATAGACTTTAAGTTCAAAAATACAAAAATAAGTAACAACCTTATTCAAATATTTGGCCTCATGTGCCTTTCTCTCTTAAACTTTTGTTAAAATTAATTCACCAACTTCTTTGAAATTTTTACCACGAACAATGAGGTTTTGATGCCTCATTTTTATGTTGGTACGTAGGCATAAGACCGAAGGTCTTGTCAAACACAAAAATATAATTAATGAATTATTTTCTCATCGCCCCACTCTATATTTTTATCAAACATCATTTTGACCAAAACACTTGCACACAAAAAAGGGCTCCCTAGGAGTACCTACGACACTTTGGGTGCTAACACCTTCCCTCTGTGTAACCAACCCCCTTACCTGTAATCTCTGGCATTTTATTAGTTTTGATTTGAAAACTTCTTATCTTTGGGTTTTGTTCGTACTTTTTCCCTTTTCCTTTGGAAACAACAAAAGCGTGGTGGCGAGTCTGGTTTTATTGACGTCAAGTTTATCCATAGCTTGATGGTCGCGAATTCACCGCTACAGACATCATTATGATCTATTTTGTGTATGCTGGATTTTGATTCAGAGCTTTGTGAGTGCTTGGTTTGAAGTAATATTTTGAATGGCATAGCATGGTGAATGCATTGCATTATGTTATCTTGACTTGCATTGCTCTTGGTTTTCTTGATTGGAATTTTGATGTGGTTTAGTTTATTTTGAAATGTGAAATTTCATGAGCATGATATGATTGTGGATAGTGGGTGATGGGTATGGATAATGTGATATGGATTTGTTATGGGTTTTGGCATGACTAGAATGGTGTAGTTTGGATTCCAAATTTTATGTTGATGTTATTGGGTCTTGATGTTGCAGGTTGAACAATTGGTGGTGCAGGTTTGGGCATGAAGTTTGGCGGTTTGCCATGCCCGGGTACAAGGCTTACCATGACTTTGGACATGGAATACATATGGAGTTCAAGGCATGGTGCAATTGTTTGAAGATGAATGAATATGTTTGATGAAGAGGCTTAGAAAGAAACAGGTCTAGAGTCAATATTAGGGTTAGGGTCAACCTAGTCAATAGTTTGACCAAAAGTCAACTGTAGGTCAAAATTAGATTATTTTTTTTCATGTATTCTTACATTTTGTAGTGTATTTTCTTGTATTTGGTACCTTGTAATGTTGACTTCTATTGTAATTTGTTTTTTCAAGTAATGAAGGAAATTTCCCTCCATTTTTGAATTTGAATTTAACACACCCTTTCAATGCTTTAATTATGTAAGAATCAATATCCAATTGAAATCATAATGTATTCAAAGGAAAGTAGTAATGGTCAACTACTAATGAATGAATCAACATGACTTGGTAAACAAAAGTCAACCTTCCATGGTTGACTTTGTCGACCAAAAGTTAACTCTTGTGTGAATGTATTCAATTTCTATCTTTTCCAAAAGGGCATCCAAAATGTAGTCTTACTCCAACTTGAATAAGAAAGTCTAGATAAATAGGTCAAGAAAAGTCAACCTTCTATAGTTGACTTTGACCAAAAGTCAACTAAAACACACTCTTTCTTCTTTTCCAAGTAATAATCCCAAAATGATTTGATCCATAAGTAAGCATAACAAAACCCTAGTAATAGCATCCACTTGGAGTTCACAAAATCTTGTTCCGTAAGTAACAATAAGAGAACAAAGCATAGTCATCTAATCAACTCATTAATATCCCAAATGTTGAGACAATCCAGTTGAAATTATGAACCTTTTGGACAAATGATGTTACCTTATGCAAATGAAAGATAAAATGAATTGTTGTAAGCATATGGATGAATTATCTTGAATAAAAATGAGTGAATGGGTTTAATCGAATCTATGAATTATTTAATGAATGTTGGATATGTGCATATGTGATGATAATGTTGTGTAAATTGCTATTAATTGTGATGATGATATGCTGTTGTATGAGCATGAATTATGTTGTTTAATTGTGAGTATGTTGTAATAGGATGATAGTTTGGGAGGGGGACTATTGTCATTGAGTCAATGCATGCTTTGTTTATTGTCGGGAGGGGTCTTTAATCATTATGTTGTTGTCACATTGGCATTTCATGACATGTATTTGTTATGTAGTTGTTGTTGATGAAAGATGCAAGTTGCAATATGAACATGATGGATTAGTGACTTGGCTCGAATCTGAGCAAGGTAGATTCGGGGTTCGAGCAGGGTGAACTCGGTTCCTGAGTGAACCAATTAAAGATTATATGATACCACATGCATATGAGTCTGGTTGAAGTTATGAGTCTCATTGCATAATTTAACTGATGAATATGTGATTGCTTTGTGTATGTTGATGGGTTGGGTGTGAGAATGATATTGTGTGATTGTTGTTGAATATGTAGATATTTGAATTCTACCTTACTGCTTATGCTGTTAAATTATTGATGTGAATTCTCACCCCTTTGCTTTGATGTTGTCCACTACGGACATCTTGCAGATACTCAGGAGTAGAGTTGCTACTGTGAGTGGGAAATAGCTCTTGAAGTTATTTTCATTAGTTATCACATTTTTAGTTGATATTCTCTGATTCTGTAACACTAGGGGTGAACGATGTTTTCTTTTATTATGTTTGATGTCGACTTACTTGTTTTGTTGAAGTTTAATAACTATTATGTTGAGTTGTGTTGAAGTTATTGAGAGTTGGATATTGAAATTACTTTTGAATCATTTTGTGGAAGTTAAGTCTTTATGAGACCTAAATTGAAGTTAATATGTTTTAATATTGCGATTAATGTGATTTTGCTGCAATGATACACTAAGTGAATGTGGGCATGCAATGATAGGTGTTGTATGATGTTTACTTTTCACTGCATGTTTTCAAAATGTCTATGTTTTGTTGAAGGGTTATTGTTGATAACAGCTTAAATTGTCGAGTAATCCTTTATATATAAGTTTCGGGGTTTAGGGTGTTACATAATGGTATCAGAGCAGGTCAGACAGTCCGATCAGGTTTTTGCATAGTGTTTCGTCCCTTGCATGTGATAGGTGTATGTGAACACTGTCGATACCTTATTTCTTATGATGTTGGTTTGTTTTTTGGATAACTAAAGTTATGGCTGGAGGAAGAAATAATAATACTATTACTGAAGCTTTAAAGTCGTTGGCTCAAGCGATTGAGTAAAATCTCATAACAATGAGAATGCTAGAGAGAATGATGAGTTTCGTGCTTTGGGGAAGTTTCCGAGAAAAAATCCGCTAACCTTCAAGGGTAGATATGATCCAGAAGTCACAGAGGTATAGCTTAGCGAGATCGAGAAAATTTTACGAGTGATGGATTGCTCAGAGGTACAGAAGGTAGAGTTTGGTACGCATGTATTATATGAAGAGGCTGAGGAATGGTAGGATAACGCGCGTCAAAGACTTGAAGGTGATGCTATTGAGATAGATTCTTGGAGAATTACTTTCCTGAGGATGTGCGTAGTCAGAAAGAGATTGAATTCATTGCATTAAAACAAGGGAGTTTGATTGTTGTTGAGTTTTCTACCAGGTTTGAGGAGCTTGTGAAATTTTGCTCGCATTATAATACTGCTACTCATGAGAGGTATAAGTATATTAAGTTCAAGAGCGGCTTACGACTAAAGATCAAGAAGGGTATCAGATATCAAGAGATTCACCAGTTTTTTGTAGTTATGAATAAGTATCGGATTTGATGAGGATTGCAGAGCCCATTCTTCTCACTACAAGAGTCTTAGTGAGAAGAAAGGGAAGGGATGGTTTCTTGGAAAGTCGTGTGTGACTCCTGCTGACAAAAAGGAAATAGAAAGCTATAGTTGAAAAGAAGACAAGTGGGGGAGGAGCTCCTGCTTCAGTCCAGTGTTATAGGTTTGGTGTGATAGTTCATTGTGTCAATGAGTGCTCCAGTGATTAGAAGAAGTGTTATAAATGAGGGAAGATAAAAAACCTCCTCTCTGATTATAAGGGTAATGTTGTGACTTGATACAATTATGGAGAGCAAGGTCATATCAGTACTAATTTCTAGAAACCGAAGAAGACTCGGTCTGGAGGAAAGGTTTTCTCCTTGTCTGGGACAGAGACTACTAGTGTTAACGGGTCGATTCAAGGTATATGTTGTATCAATAGTATTCCTCTGATTGCTATTATTGACACGGGTGCAACACATTCTTTTATTTTGCTTGATTGTGATAAGAGATTCGCTTTTAAGTTATATTATATGGTGGGAAGTAAGGTTATTGATACCCTAGCCAATGGTTCAGTAACTACTCCATTGGTGTGTTTGAAGTTTCCACTGACTACTTATGGTAAGAGTTTTGCGATGGACTTAGTATGTCTACAATTGACTCAACTTGATGTTATCCTTGGAATAAACTAGTTGGATCTTAACTGTGTTCATATCAAATGTTTTTCGTGTCATTTCTAGAGGTGGGAGGAGATGGAGAGTTGATGCTTATATTTGCTAAGAAAGTAGAAGAATTCTTGAAAGAGGAGGCAAGAGTGTCCGCTACATTTTCTACTTTGAGAATCGACAGTAAAATTGTGAAGGGAGAGCTACCAGTTGTGCGTGATTTTCCTGAAGTGTTTCCGGATGATATCAGTGATTTGTCACACGAGTGCGAGGTGGATTTTTCTATAGACTTAGTACTTGGTAGTACTACTGTGTTGATGGCTCCTTATAGAATGTCTTCTTTAGATTTGTGTGAGCCGAAGAAACAATTGGAAGAGATGCTTGAGAAGAAGTTTGTCTGACCGAGTGTTGTGTCGTCGGGACCGCCGGTGCTGTTAGTTAAGAAGAAAGATGGTAGCATGAGGTTGTGTGTTGATTATTGACAGGTGAATAAAGTTACTCTCAAGAGAAAGTATCCACTTCCAAGAATCGATGATTTGATGGATCAGTTAGTTGGCGCTTGTGTTTTTAGCAAGATAAATTTACGGTCAAGTTATCATCAGATTTGAGTGAGACCAGAGGATATTCTGAAGACTGCATTCAGAATGAGATATGGTCATTACAAGTATTATGTGATGTTGTTTGGTGTATCTGATGCGCCTGGAGTATTCATGGAGTACATGAATCAAATATTCCATCTGTATCTAGACCATTTTGTGGTTGTGTTTATGATGATGTTCTGATATATTTGAAGTCACATAAAGATCATGCAGAGCATCTGAGAATCATGTTACAAACCTTGATGGAAAAAGTTGTATGCAAAGTTATCTAAGTGTGAGTTTTGGCTCAAAGAAGTGATTTTCTTAGGTCATGTAATTTCTAGTGGAGGTATTGATATTAATCTGTTGAAGGTTGATGTTGTGTTACAATAATAAATTCTGCAGTCTGTTACTGAGATTAGAAGTTTTATAGGTTTGGTTATTTATTATATAAGGTTTATTGAAGGCTTTTCGGAGTTGGTGATGCCTTTGACTCAGTTGACTCGAAAGGGTCAAGTGTGTGTGTGGGAGGCTTTGTGTGAAGAGAGTTTTATAGAACTCGAGAAGAAGTTGATGTATTCTCTAGTATTGATTTTTCCGAATATGAGTGAGTCTTTGTTGTATATTGTGATGCTTCAATGATGGGTCTGGGTGGTGTGTTGGTGCAGAATAGACAGGTTGTGGCTTACGCTTATAGACATTTGAAGGTTCATGAGAGGAATTATCCTACGCATGATCTGGAATTATCTATTGTTGTGTTTGTACTTAATATCTGGAGGCATTACCTATTTGGTTCCAAATTTGAAGTGTTCAGTGATCACAAGAGTTTGAGGTACTTATTTGATCAAAAAGAGTTGAATATGAGGTAGAGGGGGTGGCTCGAATTTCTAAAAGACTATGATTTTGGTTTGAATGACCATCCTGGTAAAGTCAATGTCGTAGTTGATGCTTTGAGTAGGAAGTCGTTGCATATGTCGATGCTTATGGTTCGAGAGTTAGAGTTGATTGAACAATTTCGAGATATGAGTTTAGTGTGTGAAAGAACTCGGAACAACATGAGGTTGGGCATATTGAAGTTGATCAGTGGTATTCTTGAAGAGATCAGAGAAGGTCAGAAGATCGACTTAGGATTGGTTGGCCGGTTGGTGTCTGTCGCGACTGGAAAAATGACAAAGTCGCCACCATCCTTTATTTGGTCCTAAGTAACAGAGAAATAATAATAAAACCTAATAGTTAAAGGTCAGAGACTAGGTTCGGGAGTCGGTTAAATAAGGGGAAGGTACTAGGTATCCCTTACCTCCATTGAACTCAATGGGATCCTCCTCTAAGTCTAGGGTTAGTGTGTATCCCTAAGATATTTGCTTGATAAATGATTAACTATTAATTATTTACTTATTTACAAAAGGTATCATATCGAATGGATGAGAGACCCCAAAATATTTTTTATTGGTGTACTCGCTAGAGTTTATAACTTTGTGCCTACGTACCTTCACATTATGCGAAGTATTAGAGTACCGTAGTTCTTCTTAAAAAATATTGATTAGTTGGCTGTTTTTATCCCTTAAAAATTTCCCATGTATCGGGGACGGAGAAATGATTTATTTTAAGAAAATACATCAATACACTAGGGTAGAGGACTTAGAGTTTAAGGTGAATTTAAATTGCTTTTATCCCTTTATCCCTTGCAAAAAATAGTATTTTAACTTATTTAAGAAAATAAATTAATAATCATAACTAGGTATTAGACATAACCCTTTATCCTGGTTTTTATCCCGATTTAACCCTTGAAAACTTTTAATGTTTTATTTCTTATTGTATCTCATGTCCTTGTCCCATTAAACTTGAAAATATCATTTAATTTAGTTAATGAAAAAAAAATAAATATGATATAATAATATAATACAAAATAGATTAAATTAAATATAATACAAACAAATGGAATTAGATGTCATAAGATATATCCCATATCCCTATTTTATCCCATTTTTATATCCCTTAAAACCCCAAGTATTATCCCTGATTCTATCCCATAATTCCTGAGTTAATTAACCCCAATAATAATATATCCCTAATTAATTAAAATATTACTATTATAATTAATTAACCAATTAAATATAAAAAATTATCATGAATAAATAAATAACAAAAAACTAATTATTATTTTAATTGAATAAATCCTAAATATTAAATAGATAAATCCTAATTAATAGTTAATTAAGTAATTAATTAACTAAAATTAATAAAAAACGAGGCGGTGTATTTTGAACCCAGTTAGCAAGTGGGTCATTAGGAGGGGGTGCAAAAAGAAATAGAGAGAGGCTCATTGGCCTCTCCAAGCCCACTGCATCCCCAAGGTCATCCTGGGAGAGTCAACAGTGGACTCTCAACCAGGAGCGTCCGATGTGTTGACTGGAGAGTCAACAAGATCAAACCTCGTGCATTGGATGAGATGACCATGAAAGTATGAAAATCGAAGGGATGAGATGCGAAGTCCTTTGGCAAACCAGATGGATCTGGCCGCGTTAGATGAGTTAAGGATCAACTTATCTGAAATCCCTAGGGAAGGCCACGTGGGGGAGGGGGCGGAATCCAGCAGAACAGGGGGACGTATTTAAATCCTTTTCCCTTCAGATCGCTCCCATTTTCTCTTTTTCACTCTCTATGTCTCTTACTATCTATTCTCTCTCTACTCCTCTCTCTACCCTCTCCTCCGGCCACCTAGGCCTGGCCTTCGGTCGCCCTATCCTATGAAGGACACCGCCCAGAACAACCGTGCTTTCCAGATTTCCGGTTAATATTTAATCAGAAAATTAAAACAATCCCAGAGACCTTTCAACCCTAAAGAACCCTAACCCCACTAAGAACCCCAACCCCACTAAGAACCCTAACCCTCCCGATGAACCCTTGCAAGATCCCAATTTTGACCCTAAGATCCCTCATCCAATCTCATCACATGCATTGGCTTTGGGATCACACATTGGCATCCCCCTACCTCTCATTAATTGGGTTTACATTGGGAGAGATCATCAAGAACATTTGATTGTATCATACTTTGATTGTCATCATCTACTAACCAAAATACCAAAAATATGTCAATGAATAGTTTGTTGTTTTTGTAGGTAGTGTGTGCATCCACCAATCTCTCATCAAGCTCATACCTAGGGTTTGAGCCCCTTAATGCAAGGAGACTAATCAAGAGATGGTTTACATTGGTTCTAGACATCATATATGGATCCCCATGGTCTTCACATATCATTTTGATCAACAAAAACATCAAGAGTTTGAAGCTTGTTTGCCTTGGAAACCCTAATTTATCTGGGTATCTTGTATGACTTCCTCAACAAGTTTCTTCATCATTTGATGAAATATTTCAAGGGATAATTCATATTATATCGTCTTACACATATATGATCCTCCATGTGTCCCAAATATTAAGAGAATGTCAAGTTTGCAAGTTGGTTCATGGTGGTTGACCAGAGAAAGTCAACTGGTCAAAACTGTAACACCACTAATACTTGACTAATATTTGACTAACTATTGTTAATATTGTTTTACTTCCAATTTATTTACTTTATGGAATTTAATTTCTAGTCATTTATCATTTATTGTCATTTACATTTCATTAAACTTGTTTATGTTTATGCCATTTTTACTTTGCTCATTTGAGCCACATCTTATGATTGTATATATTGTTTGTGCATTTTGATTGTGCTTATGGTCTTAGGACCTTAAAATACTTAATAAACAACAAAAACCCTAAAAACTGTTTGGTGGACTGTTGAGCTTGATCTGAACTTTTGGACTAAGAACTAGGCAACATTCCCTGTGCAAAAAGGACTTGGCCAATGCCAACATTCTGAGAGCAAGTTATTGTGAACTGAGCTTTCATCTAATGCAAGTCTTGGGATTTATTTGAATTCATCTACTACATTGTCTTGATGCAAACTGTTATTTTGATCTTGTGTTTAATGCTTTATTCTGAGTTGATGAAGGAGTATATCATCTGATACATGAGAAGACAAAGAAGACTACTAGCTTTGGATTTGCTTGCTTGGATGTGGCTATCTTTATTTGATGCCTTGACCTTCATGATGTCTAATATTGTTGTTTTTTTGTTGATTATTGCTTAATTCAAAGTCCAAAGGAAAATGGGTTTCTGTATGACATTCTTGTCTGTTGGATTGCATCCCATTAGTTAGATCTTTTCAACTCTTAACTTTTAATTTTGTGCTTAGGGTAGCCTCTTCATCTTCTCCCACTTCTTAAATTTTAAAATCTCTCCCCCTTTTCAAAAACTTTCTTTGCTTGTGATTTCAAACTTAGACTATGTTTTAATAGTTAGAAACTTTGGCCTTATGCCATTAAATTTTCAAACTCTTTCTTAAATCAAAATTGTAAATAAACTTAATCATATTGACTTAAAATTTCAAAAGACAAAAAGAACTAACAACTTCATTCAAAAAAATTGGCCTTTGTGCCCTTCTCAATTAAACTTTTGATTAAAAGCAATTCACTCATTTTGAAATTGTTACCATGAACTACGAGATTTTGATCTCTCATTTTTATGTTGGTACAAAGGCACAAGTCTGAAGGTCTTGTCAAACACAGAAATATAATTAATGAATTCTTTTCTCATCCCCACACCCTATTTTCCTCAAACATCTTTTATACCAAATACATATGCACGCATAAAAAGGGCTCCCTAGGAGTACCTAGGACACTTTGGGTGCTAACACCTTCCCTTTGTGTAACCAACCCCCTTACCTATAATATCTGGTATTTTATTATTTTTGATTTGAAAACTTCTTCTCTTTGGGTTTTGTTCGTACTTTTCCCTTTTCCTTTGGAAACAATAAAAGCACGGTGCTGACTCTGGTTTTATGGACGACAAGGTTATCCATAGCTTGATGGTCATGAATTTACCGCTACAGAAATTAAGTGGCAACTCTGCTGGGGAGTAGTCCTCAGTGGGTTTAGCCTACTTTTTTATGTGTATATATTTGTATATTTTATGTTTGTATATTTGTTTGTGTGATATAATATGTTTGTTTTGCTTGGTGATCTATCAATGGTGAGATAAGTTCTAACCCGAACTTGAGTGCAATTAAGATAGGGGGATGGTATAGTCATGTTCAACTTGTGAGGAGTAGTCCTTAACAAGTTGGCTTGAGATCCATCTACTCAGTGGAGACCCTTTTGGAGTTACTAATGTCACACAAGTCATTTGTGGTTAGGCATTACTTTCTCTGATTTAGGGTCCGAGAAGCTGAGGACCGTAGAACATTTAACCCAACTTAGCCTATTTAGGATGTAGTGTGGAGACTGTTCAGGTGTAGACTTGATAATAGTTGTTACGTGATACTATACTCAGACGAGTTTCTCTTGAGAATATTATGGGTTTATGAGTCAGTCATCCTAACCTGTAATTCCGATAGATGGGATTAAGACTCTGGGAACTTTTTAGAACATGATCTACATGTTTTTTTCCATAGTACACTCCTTTGGGATGATTCTTAACGTGACTCCATGCTCGTGACTCGCAACAAACCCTTTGATTCTTGGTTGATCCGATTAAGTCTCATTAATATCAATGGAACTTGGGTGTTGATAAGGTGAAAACCATAATCCACCAAAATGGATGATTGATCTTGATGATGATTTGATCCATCCCTTGACCTTTGTTTGTGTTTGCCTTGTGTGTGATCCCTTGTTTGTGATTGTTGCATTCATGCATACATACGCATCATGGCATTCATCACAGAAAAATAAATTTCAAGGAACTGAGGTCTTATTTTCAAATATTTTTAGACCATGGATTGTGGACGAAGGAACACTAAGAAGTACAATTTCAGATATCCTGATTTGAAAGAGCTAAGGAAGTTGTTATCCTTTGTACTAGATCCCTTGGACTTCAAGCAACGACATGGGAAGCTTTTGTCTGTATTATCTGCCGATGTAGTTGAAGGCCTTCTGAGTGTTTTGGTTTAGTTCTATGACCCTCTCTACGATGCTTCACTTTCCCTAATTATCAGCTTGTACCTACGTTAGAGGAGTATGGCCATCTCTTGGGAATATCAGTATCTGATAAAGTACCTTTTAGTGGATTGGAGGAGATTCCCAAATCTCATATCATAGTTGAAGCTCTTCATCTAAATAAATCTTACATTGATGCTCATTGGGTGAAGAAAGGAGATATTCTTGGGTTGACTTTTGAGTTCCTTATTGTAAAGCCACTGTATTTGCTCAAGCCGGTAGTACGGATGCTTTTGAAGCACTCTATGGTTTAGCTTTGTTCCCTAACGTTGACGATTTTATTGATATTAACATCGTTAGAATCTTCTTGATTAGGAATCATGTTCCTACTCTATTGGGTAACATGTATTACTCTCTGCATTTAAGGAATTCTAAAGGTGGCGGGACTATTGTGTGTTGTGTTCCTCTTCTGTACAAGTGGTTTATTTCGCATTTGCCTCAGACGCCTGCTTTCTTGGAGAATATGCAATGTCTACGGTGGTCTCAGAGACTTATGTCTCTCACTAATGATGATATTGTTTGGTATGACTCTACATTAAGTAGCTTGGATATTATTGACAGTTATGGTGAATTCTCTAATGTACCTCTCATTGGTACACAAGGAGGAATCAATTACAACCCTGATTTAGCTCGTTGTCAACTTGGGTTCCCCTTGAGAGATAAACCTAATAACACTCAGTTAGAAGGTCTTTTCTATCAAGAGGGTAAAGATCCCCAACATTTGAAGCAGAGGATGATACATGCTTGGCATAATGTGCATAGGAAAGTAAGATCCGAGCTTGGTCCATGCAACTGTGTAGCTTTGGAAGCTTACACCATTTGGATGAAGAATAGAGATTTGGAACTAAAGATGTCATATGCCTATGAAAGACCTATGTATTTGGTTGTGGCTGAGTCATTAACTCTCCCTAACCAAGATATAGAGGAGTTGGAAGACACACTCACCAAGATGAAGCAAGAGAAGGATATGTGGGAAGAACGGTTCCATGCTTTGAGTCAAAAGCATGAAGAGTTGCAACTTGAGTCGAAAGACAAGGACACACTTATTGAACTTCTTGAAGACCGAGCAGTTAAGAGACAGGGAGAGCCAGAGAGTCCACCTTCCTCTAGTATGCCTCAGCCTTTCGGTGCTTGGAAGAAGATTGTTGATCAGCTAGTCCTTGAGAAAGCTCAGATGAAGACATCCTTTGAATCTGAGATTCTACGCATCCGAAGGAAGTACATGCCCATAGCCAGGTCATCTAATATCGTTGCTAAGGGATCCTTAGGATGATTAGTTTCCTTTTCTCTTGTATTTGTACTTTGCTTCTGAAATTGTACTCAGTGTAATCCTTCCAAAAAAATTATGAATAAAAAAAGATTTTATGGTCATCCAAATTGTTGTTATTATTATATATATATATTTGCAAATAGAACTTCATATGTTCCTTGAAATTAAACAAATAAAAACATTTCATTTCATGCATCATTTGCATAACAGGTTTTCTTCAGTCAGATGTCTTATCGGTTATTCTTTTGTGCTTCAGCCAAACTGACTCACCGATATAACACTCGTGTTAATCAACCAAGGATAATGGAGCATTTAGAGAAAGAGAACAAAGAGCTGAAGGATGAGATTTCCAGGTTAACAGCATTGATGGAATCTATCATTGTTGTGCAGAACCAATCTTCACCAACTCTTGCAACTCCTCCCCAGAGGACTGTTATTTCTGAGGTTGCTACCTCAACCGTTCATGTTGCTTCCAGCCAATCCGGTCCCTCTGTTCCCGCTAAATTCCCTTGGGTAATTCCGTCCAATTTTATGCCTGAAGGGTATACGCCGACTTTTGTTTCTCTGCCAGCATCTAGCCCGGCCATGTCAGTTCCACCTCTAGTTGTTCATACTCTACCTTGTGCTGAGGACACCATCTACCATTCTGAGCCATCTGAGGGCTCAAACGTGTATGAGAAGATGGACGAAATGAAGGATCGGTTCCTCGAGCTGCGTAAAGAGCTGAAGACTCTGAGAGGAAAAGACTTGTTTGGGAAGAATGTTATTGAGCTTTGCCTAGTGCCTAATGTGGAAATCCCGATGAAGTTCAAGGTCCCTGACTTTGAAAAGTATAAGGGAAACACTTCGCTGTTAAGCCACCTTGTGATGTACACCAGAAAGATGTCTACCCAAACTGATAATGATTAGCTGCTGATTCACTACTTCCAAGACAGTTTAACTAGTGTTGCTTTGAGATGGTATATGGGTCTAGACAATGCAAGTGTTCGTACTTTCGATGACTTAGGTGAAGCCTTTGCTAAGTAGTACAAATATAATGTTGATATGGCGCCTGATAGAGACCAGCTGAGGGCTATGTCTCAGAAAGATAAGGAGACACCCAGAGGTGGAGAGAGCTTGCTGCCCAGATTAGTCCACCATTGGAAGAGAAAGAAATAACGAAGATATTCTTGAAGACGCTGAGTTCATTTTACTATGAACGTATGATTTCCAGTGCCCCCAATGACTTTACCGAAATGGTAAATGTGAGGATGAGGTTAGAAGAGAGAGTCAGTGAAGGACGTCTGTCTAAAGAAGAAGCATCATCTAGCAAGAAGTATGGGGGTAGTTTCTCCAAGAGGAAGGAGGGGGAAACTAATTCAGTAACTATGGGGAGGTAGAGGAGGCCTCATTTCAGAAAGAGTCCTCAACCTCGTCAACATCAACATCAAGTTTCTTCAGTGATTCCTATATTTTCCAACAATTCCAACAATCAATCAGTTTCGATTCAGCAACAACAACGTCAACAACAACCGCAACAAAGAACCAACTACAACAACAACAGCAATAATCAACAATAAAACTTTGAGAGGAAGAAGGTCTCCTTTGACCCTATTCCTATGTCGTGTGCATAATTGTATCCATCCTTGGTTCTCAAGAACCTCATTCAACCCAGAAATCCTCCACAGATTCCTGAGCCACTTCCACGGTGATTCAAACCTGGACTTCATTGTGCCTTTCACCAGGGAGCCCCTGGCCACGATATAGAGAACTACTATCCGTTGAAGTATGAAGTACAAAATCTTGTGAAGAGTGGGATGTGTCCTTTAAGGACCGAACGCCTAATGTGAAAGCTAATTCATTACTTGCTCACGGTAATGATTCAGCCAACATGGTAGATGGTTGTCCTGGTGTGTACAAGGTTTATGATGTTTGCCATATCATCTTTGGTGGCAATTCATAAAGATATTTGTTTGGTTAGTGACTGTGAGCATGACCATGGTGGTTGTGTGATATGTAGTGTGAACCCTCATGGATGTGTTATTATCAAGAGGGATATTCAGAGGTTGATGGATGAAGGACTTATTCAGATTTGTCAGTCAAGAGATATAAATGATGTAAATGTAATCGTTCTTGTGTTCAAGACCGACCCCTGAGCGGGTAATTATCCAGTTTGATAGTAGCAACAACAATAATGTCAATAGATCGGTATCGCCGTTAGTTATACGGTTAGCGGGCCCTATTCCGTATGCATCCGATAAAGTTGTGCCTTATCAATACAATGCCACTATGGTTGAGAATGGTCAAGAGGTTCCTTTACAAATTACAGATTTTATGGTAAATATTGTTGATATTGCGAAGGTGGCCCATAGTGGTCGTGTATTTGGTTCGGTTTTTCCAAAAGAAGTAGAAGATGTTCACGCAAGTAAGAAGGCAAAGATTCTAGTGCTGAATCCTATTAGTGCTCTAGTGTGTCAGTCTGGTGAATCCAACAAACTGAAGGCTAATAATGATATAAAAATTGATAAAGATAAGTGACTTTAATGTGGTGGTGCAGCTGCTCCAAACCCCGTCAAAGATCTTTATGATGTCATTATTGATGAATTCTGAGGCACATAGGGAGGCATTGCAGAGAGTGATCAAACAGACTTATGTTGAACATGATGTGATTGTGGATCAGTTTGACCATATTGTTGCCAACATCACTTTTTGCAATAATTAGAGTTTTTATGATGAGGAGCTTCCTGAGGAAGGTAGAAATCACAATCTGGCACTCCATATTTCCATGAATTGTAAGGAGGACGTTATGTCTAATGTGTTGGTTGACACTGGTTCTTCTTTGAATGTGCTTCCAAAGTAAACTTTGTCAAGGATTTCCTATCAAGGCACCCCCAATGAGATACAGCGGTGTGATTATTAAAGCGTTTGATGGTTCTTGTAAAACCGTCATTGGTGAAGTGGACCTTCCAATTAAGATAGGTCCGAGTGATTTCCAAATAACCTTCCAGTTAATGGATATCCATCCGGCCTATAGTTGTCTATTGGGAAGGCCATGGATTCATGAGGCAAGAGAAGTGACGTCTACTCTGCACCAGAAATTGAAATTTGTGAAGAACAACAAGCTTGTCGTTGTTAGTGGAGAGAAGGCACTATTGGTGAGCCATTTGTCATCCTTTTCTTATGTCGAAGCTGAGGAGGAGGTTGGAATGTCGTTCCATGCCTTGTTTATTGTTGATGAAGTAAAGAAAACTGGGGCACCCATGTCTTCTTTAAAGGATGCACAAAGGGCTATTGAGGTTGGCACCATTGACCAATGGGGCCGAATGATAGAGATTGCTGAGAACAAGAATAGGGCTGGATTGGGATTTCAACCAGGGTCGTTCGACGTCATAACTGAAGATGTGCAACCGAGTTTCCACAGTGGAGGGTTCATTCATGGGAATGATCAACACTCAACTACTGTGATTGATGATGAAGAAGAAGATGAAGTTTGTGCCGACTTTGTGACGCATGGCCAAACTTGCAACAATTGGGTTGTTGTTGATGTTCCTACTTATTCATCGCTTTAAGTAATTTGTTTTTTCATTTTAAGAAAAATTTGTCTTCTATGCTTGTCGCATCCGCGAAAAACAACCGGCGGGAAAAACAAAACAAACAGAGTCGCCACCGTGCGTTATTTATCCCAAAGAAGGGAAAGGAAACGCTCGAAGTAAACCTGGAAAGGAAATGGTCTTACGACCGGAGATTGCAAGGATCGGGAGTCGGTTACACAAGGGGAAGGTATTAGCACCCCTCACGTCTGTCGTACTCGACGGGATCCACGCTCAGAAAGGAATAGAATAAGGTTGCTGGATAACTGCTCAAAGAATGCACACACACTGGAATAAACAGGCGGAAGAAGAGGGGAACGAGCTCGCTAGGACATCGCATCCTATGCTTACGTATCTCATCTGGAATGAGAATCAGAGCTACCGTAGTTCGGCTAACGCACGCCGAAACAAAACACACGCAAAGACGATGAGACGTCAAAAGAAACTCGCAAATGGAAACAGACTGCCAATGGCTGGTCTTACGTCCGACTCCAAACAACAAACAAACAAAGAAACCGAATGCCAATCGCTGGACTTACTTCAGACTCCAAGCATACAAACACCCACAGGAAACTGACTGCCAATCGCTGGACTTACGTCAGACTCCACACAAACACACAAGAGGTTATCAAACAGACAAGCTAATAGGGAGTCATGAACTCGAGCCTAATAATTGTCAAGCAAAACACACTCAAAAAAAGAAAAGGGCTGCCCGGAGAGATCTCGCACGATCTCCTGCCTACGTACCTCATCTGGTATGAGGATCGGGGCGACGTAGTTCCCCTAAACAGGGGAGAAATTTATATCCTAACCAGAGACTGGGAAATGACAAACTAAAAGGGAGACTAACTCGAGCCTAAGAGTTATCATGTAATCCATAATAGTCCTAGGTTGAGGTTTCTAACAAGAGCTTGACTCACACAGGCAGTGAGTCAACTCAAGTCTATCTCTACGTACGTCAACTTCCTCAAAAGTTGATCATACGACTCCTACAGAAAGAGATGAGAAGCTAAGCAGATAAACATCAAAAGCAAATAGCACACACTATACACAACCAAGGGGGCTCAAGCAAGGTTAGGCTTTAGTCAAGGGATCATATCGACCTTGACAAACAAGCCAAATACTGGAATGGGTAGTCAGGCTCTTAACCTCTACCATTGAGAGTTAGGGTGAGCAGATGAAATAGAGATGAGGGTTATGCCTCATAGCTCTTAACCCAGGCCTGGGTGAGCTTGAATCAAAGAATGTGTGGGAGTCCAGAATGTGGGACTCTATTCCACATGACTTGACACAACAAGATTTTGGGCTTTTATTCCAAGTGCATCAACACAGGGTGTGAGCAAGATGAATGACACAACTGAGTAGTAGGGGATGGATTGCACATCCCTTTTATCTGCCAATGCCTCTTCACTTAGGAGGTCTTTAGATGTACATGGCACAATGGTAAACAAGCAAAAACATGGCCTCTTAAGGAGGGCTTCAGACAGGTGCCTGCCAAAATAACATGACAGGTCTTCCAGACTACATGAAGTTAAGGAAGTTACCTAAGTGGTATGCCAACCACAAGCAAAGCAAAGTTCAAATGAAGTTAAAGCAACTTAGGTACCTGTGTAAACAACTAAACAAATCAGTACAGCATTCAGACAAACAGACAACAGTCAACAACAAACAGACAATCCCAATGTACAACATATAAGCCATAAGGCAAACTCAAGTGAATTATCCTCAACCTACAAAACAACCAAATGTTAGCAATCAATAGCAAATATCAATATTCAAATGATGAAGCAACATCAACCATGGAAATTGGATGCTTGGTCCTGAAATTCAAAGCTCACATGTAAGTACAAACCACTAGGTCAAAGCCTAGGGTCAAAGGTGAAGAAAAAATTCAAAACAGGAGCTAATATTCAACACAATGCAACTTCAAACACATATTAACATGTCCTAAAAAGGACCAAAACAAAATCATCAAGAAAAGCCATGTAATAAGCAAGAGAAGTCAAAGACAATTTCAAAGCTCACATTTGGACATTGAGAATGAAAATTCCAAATCAAAACATATATGATTCAAACAATTCTGGAACAATTCATGAGCATTCAACACATCCAATACAATCATCATACAAAAAATCAGAAGCATCAAAGATCAATTGGCATGGAAATGAAATTGCACAAGTTGATCATCAAATTGTGTGACACACATTGTCACACCATACAAACATGTGCATAAAACAGAAATGGAAAATGAGAAAAATACCAAACCAAGCCTCAAACATCCATTAACATGTTAGGAACAATCATGCAAAATTTCAAAGCATTTGGATCAATATCAAGCATTTCATGATAAGATGAATGGAGCAAGGTCACAAATGTACACATGTTCACATATTCTAACACAATTCAAAATCCAGCCATGCACAACTTCAGAAATTAACATCATAAAATAAAGGACATATCAATGAACAAGTAGCAAAAAACCAGGGATTATTTGGAGCATTTTTCAAATTGGTATGGATTTTTGAAGTTGGAAGAAAAAATTTGAAATGAAAATGGACATGTATATGGAAATAAGGAGGGAAAGGTAATTTGTGAGTGAATTTGAAAAACTGCTTTCGCCAGGACTCGAACTCGGTTGAAATTTGAATGAAGCGTGCGCCACACTGAAACGCCGTCGTTTCACACGAAAACCCTAGCGAACCAGATGGACGCAAAAACGGACGCAAAGCCGTCGCTAATCTGGAAAACATCGTCTTCCTCGCGAAGACGATGATGAACAGTAGACCTTCAACAAAAAAAATTCCAGAAACTGCTAAATCTTACATCAAACGAAACCTTATGTCATGGAGATCACAGATCAAGCAACATCTAATTCTAATTCATCAAGATCAAAGAGAATCGAGCAAAATAAAATTGATGCATCAAACTTCCATCACACATAACTCACTCAATAATGAACCAAATCATGTGAAATTTAGCTCAGAATTATCAGCAACACAAGATCTACATGAACATACACATAAAATAGAGAATTAAAAGGATCGAAAATGTGACCTCTTGAAGAACAGTTCTTGAAAACGCACGATCCAAGGCTTGCAATGATCCAAATCCACTCCTGAGATGTTATCTTGAAGCTTTGTGTAGTAATTAAGGCTTGGCAAGTGCTAGATCCAGCTCAAATCTGAATTTCCATCTTCACCTTCATGAACTTGCTACACTTGATTTCCACACGAATTCAACAATTCAAAGCTTGATATGCACTATATCAACACCAGAGAACAAGAATGTGGAAGAATATTACAATGTTATGTGAAGAAAAATTGAATTATGCTTGAGAGAAAATTTTGGAGGGAGAGAGAATTTGGATCTAGAAATGGTGAAAAATGATTAAGCTCCTTGAAATTCTGTTAGGTTTTAGTATTTATATGCTCTCTTAATCATATTGTTAACCCACACTTAATTTGGTTAATTGAAATTAGGCAAAATAAGGTGTTTGGCAAAATTTGAAAATTGCATGGTGCATGTAGTAAACCCACGTGAACAGTATCATGTGCTTGATCAAAGTCACTCAAAATCATTTTTTAAACACATTGGCAATGGCAGAAAGCTCCCATGATGCACCATTTTTGAATTTTCAAGTTTCCCTCCAAAATTGACTTGAATGCACAAATGATCATATGATGGAAATTCATGCAATGTGATGGATGTTTTGGAAACTTCATGTCATGACAAGCATTTTAGAAAAAGAGGCACCAAATTTGGAGTTATGAATCAAAAGATATGGCCATTTGAAGTTCCATGCACACTTGGCAATGATTGGACCATATCTCCTCAACCATTCATCAGATGCTCATGATCTTGGACTTTTTGGAAATGGGAGAGAGAGATCTTCAACTTTCATGTTGGACAAAATTTCACTTGAAGCTTTTTGGATGATGTAAGATCAAGTTGAATTTGAACCAAAAACTTTCCATTTTTGGAAACTTTCAATTACAGGTCACTTTCCATTTTTGGAAAGTTTTGATCTGGCCTCAAATTCTTCAAGATATGCATTTGACATGATTAATAAGCCTCTTTTGAACATGAATGAGATGTTGAAACTCATTTCTCCACCTCCTATCCCTCAATTGACTTTCTATTGACTTTCTAGGTCCTCAAATGACTTGAACATGCTCAGATGACTTTGAGCCTCAACCACTTGATGAAATGGCTCCAAAATGAAACCCTAGCTTATAAAATCTCAATAAAATCATATGACGATCTCCTTCTCAAGAAAGACCTCATCTCCTTGAAAATCCCTGACTGGTAGAATGCAACTGATTAGGGTTGACCAGAGGTCAAAACCCTAATCCCAAAGAATTTGAGCATGAACAATGAGCCTTTGAGGAGGACATAACCATGATGATGATGACATATCCTTGCCAATAAGATAATGGTCAAACTCCTTGAGGGACCAAGAAACCCTAATTGAAGAACAAACCCTCAGATGGCTAGTGATCAATCCATGAGACCCTCAGGCATGAATCTCTTAACCTCTCTATCTTCAGAGAAAGACTTTAGAGGATGACTTGCTTGTTCTCACATGATATGCAATATGCAAATGTCTAATGTCCTAAATGAAATGCAATATGCTAAGCTAGTCCCAAGAAAGGAGGGCAAATTTTGAGGTGTTACAGCTGCCCCTATTCAATCCACTGTGAACCTGTCGATATGAATAGCCTCGGCTTTCAGATGATTAGGGTGAAGAGTGATTGAATACCAAGAACAGACGAACAATTTGCACTCTGCTGGGAAATAATTAACAATGCCTGTCAAAATCGGCAGAGAAGCAATCTCAAAAGAAGAATCCGTCTGGTACGGTGAAAGTCGGCCTGAATACCGAAAATGAACGTTAACCTGGATACCAAAATAAACGGTAACACAGGAACCACCATGGCCTGAACAACGCTCATCAGTCTGAATACTGAGCATCGGAATATGAGAGTATTAATGTCGGTCTGAACACCGAGAGATTGGCCTGAATGACGCTTCGGTCTGAATACCATTTTGATCTGAATACCACAAGTGCGTTGACCTAAACGTCGGAAACTTCTTCGATCTGAAAATCGGAAACTGGCCTGAGTGCCCACCTCGGCCTGAACACCGGAAAACTGGCCTGAATGCCGCAAGCTGCATCGATCTGAACTTCGGAAGCTTCTTCAATCTAAAAATCGGAAACTGGCCTGAGTGCCCACCTCGGCCTGAACACCGGAAAACTAGCCTGAATGCCGCAAGCTGCATCGATCTGAACTTTGGGAGCTTCTTCGATCTAAAAATCGGAAACTGGCCTGAGTTCCCACCTCGGCCTAAACACCGGAAAACTGGCCTGAATGCCACAAGCTGCATCGATCTGAACTTCGGAAGCTTCTTCGATCTAAAAATCGGAAACTGGCCTGAGTGCCCACCTCGGCCTGAACACCGGAAAACTGGCCTGAATTCCGCAAGCTGCATCGATCTGAACTTCGGAAGCTTCTTCGATCTAAAAATCGGAAACTGGCATGAGTGCCACAACGGTCTGAACACCGGAAACCTGGCCTGAACGCCACATCGGTCTGAATACCCGAAAAACTGGCCTGAACGCCACATCGGTCTGAATACCCGAAAAACTGGCCTGAACGCCACATCGGTCTGAATACCCGAAAAATTGGCCTGAACGCCACATTGGTCTGCATACCCGAAAACTCGTCATGCCTGTCAGCATCGGCAGAAATAAGGGACAGTGATAAATGAGGCGGCACGCGTGCCAACGACCCATGCTGGGGGTAACAAGCCATGAGCATGCTATCCTCTATTCAAACCTAGCAAACGAACAGTACGCGCTCAGCTGGGGATTATTCTCTTTCTCCTTTTCTTTTTGGGCCCCGAAACTTCTTTGATTTTTATTTCCATCTCCGCCCACAGAAACTCTTCCTCCAATATCGCACTATTGGGGAATACTGTTGATTCAAAATCACGATGCCGAACTCCTCAGAGTAACATCTTCACCATCTGGCGAAGCCAATCCTCAAACGGTAGTCACGGCTTGAGACTAGCTTATGCTTGCAATGCTTATGCATGATGTTTTTTTTTAGCGTAATGCTCCATAATCAAGGAAATACTACGCAATTTGCTATGCAATATGCTATGCTTATCTACATGATGAATGCATAAAAAGTATCCCCCTCAAGGGACTCTTCTGGGGAGCTCGAGGCACTCTGTTGAGGAACTCGACAACACTTCAATCTCCACCCTGCTGAGGAATAGTACTGCTGCTGGGAAAAAGACCACCCTCACCAGGCATAACCTCCTCTGCACCCGACCCGCCTGGGGACTTCGCTGGGGAAGAAACCAACAACACACTCTGCGGGGAAAACAGCAATCCTCGACTTGCCGGGGAAACTAACTAACTCCGCCGTGCTAGGGGAAACAGCTACCAACAGACACCTCTACTGGGGAAATAGCAACCTTCAGACACCTCTACTGGGGAAATAGCAACCTTCAGGCCTGGCTGCTGAGGAAACACTGATCTAAAACCTGCTGGGGAGATAACCATCCCAACTCTGCTTGGGGAAACCAGGAAAGTCTGTCACAGAACACCCGTCAACTCGTCGAACCCTGGTATTCAACATCTAAATTCGGTGTCAGCTTTCCACTTTTGAGAGCTCCCAGACTCGTCTGGACTTTTCTGATTCATCACCTTGTATCCTCGCCTTCTCCGTACTCCGCAGAGATCGAACTCCCTGGATTCAAACAAACTTTCCAGTCCTCAGACTTTGAAGAGTCTTCTTGATTAACCCTCAAGGATCGTCACACGTCTTTCGTCGTCTTTTCACCATTCTTCAATCCCTTGTCCCTGATTGGACTCCACGGGGATCTTTTGCCAAAAAGGCTTCACATCACAACCTGCAAGTGAGTGAAAACATCTAACAGCACCTGCAAAAGAGATCGTTAAACAAAAACATGCCCCAGGCGTGCCAAAGTTTCAACACCTGGGTCACTCAACTTTCCGAATAAGATTTCAGGTTTTCAATCTTATAAACATGCATTGGAAGGAACCTGTATGTCTTAAAATGCAAAGATTCTTTATCAAAAATAATTGGATGTTTTTGCAATCAAAGCGGTAATGAAAAACAAAAACAAAATCATTTGACTGAATATGCATTTTATTGATTGAAAAGGTGTAGCTCAAAATTGAGCAATACACATGAAGCAATTCCTGAAAAGAGGTAATTGCGCATAAAAGGAAAATCTATCCTAATGGCAATGTGAAACCGTGATCTCATCGAGTTCCAACTCGGTTACACCCCATATGTCCTCAAGACTCTCCGTGCTTTCCGCCTTCTGAACAAGACGCTTCCGACCGATCCCTGTCGGGGATTATCCACGTGCCTTAACCCAAAGCACAAACGATCATGCCAGACGCAGTTGTTCGTTTCAATCCCTCCTTTGCCTGGACCGCCCTTTCGGGTTTTCAGTCCACCGGGATACCCTTTTTTGCCCAAGCCGCCCTTGTGGGGTTTTCGACTTGCCGGGTGTACAGTTTTTTCTTTTTTATCCCTAATTTTTGCCCGAACCTTCATCATTTTTTTTCCTGGTTTGCCGGGATGCCCATTTTTGCCTGGACTATTTTATTCTTTTCGTCCAGCGGGTCTCTTATACAAAGTATTTTTTAACCGCGTCTGCATTCACAGGGGATGGAAAATCCTCGCCATCCATGGTCGTCAACAACAAGGCTCCGCCAGAGAAAACCTTCTTGACCACGAATGGACCCTCATAATTGGGTGTCCACTTGCCCCTTCGATCGTTTTGAGGAGGAAGGATCCTTTTCAACACCATATCGCCCACATGGTATACCCGAGGTCGTACCTTTCGGTCAAAAGCATGCTTCATCCGCTGCTGGTACAACTGTCCATGACAAATGGCTGCCAGCCTCTTTTCCTCGATCAGGCTCAACTCTTCGTACCGAGTTCTTACCCACTCAGCCTCTTGCAATTTCACGTCCATCAGGACTCTCAATGAAGGAATTTGAACCTCAACCGGTAACACAGCTTCCAACCCATACACGAGTGAGAACGGCGTTGCCCCAGTAGACGTACGCACCGAGGTACGATACCCATGCAATGCAAACGGCAACATCTCATGCCAATCTTTATAGGTCACAACCATTTTCTGCACAATCTTCTTAATATTCTTATTAGCTGCCTCGACCGCCCCATTCATCTTCGGACGATAAGGAGAAGAATTGTGATGCTCAATCTTGAATTCCCGGCACAATTCTGCCATCATCTTATTGTTGAGATTAGAACCATTATCAGTAATGATTCTTTCGGGAACCCCATATCTGCAAATGATGTCTCTCTTGAGGAATCTGGCAACGACCTGCTTCGTCACGTTTGCATAAGAGGCTGCTTCCACCCACTTGGTGAAGTAATCAATAGCCACTAATATGAACCGGTGCCTATTCGAAGCCGTAGGCTCAATCTTCCTGATCATATCAATGCCCCACATAGCAAACGGCCATGGAGATGACATCAAGCTCAACGGATTTGGAGGCACGTGCACCTTGTCAGCATAAATCTGGCATTTATGACACTTCCGCACGAAATTGAAACATTGAGCCTCCATTGTCATCCAATAATACCCAGCTCTTAACAGCTTCTTCACCATTGCATTTCCACTGGCATGGGTACCAAACGACCCCTCGTGAACCTCTTTCATCAATTGGCTTACTTCTTTATCATCAACACATCTGAGCAAAACTCAATCGAAATTCCGCTTGTACAAGACCCCATCCTTGTCCAGATAGAACACCATGGCCAACCTCCTCAGAGTCTTTCGGTCTTTCTTGGATGCTCCCTCAGGATACTCCTGGGTTTCCAGATAGCGCTTGATATCGTAATACCACGGCTTCTCATCATCAGGCGCTGTGTCAACAGCAAACACATAAGCCGGTCTATCTAGACGTCCCACCTCAACACTGGGGAACTGATTCCACCACTGTACCTTAATCAAGGCGACCAGAGTAGCCAAAGCATCTGCCAAAGGATTCTCTTCTCTAGGCACATGATGCAATTCCACCTTGGTGAAGAACGTCAACAATCTCCTCGTATAGTCCCGGTATGGAATTAAATGAGATTGATGCGTATACCAATTCCCGTTAACCTGGTTTACGATCAAAGCTGAATCTCCATATATAACAAGGTTCTTGATCCGCAAATCAATCGCCTCTTCAATCCCCAAGATACAAGCTTCGTATTCAGCCACGTTGTTGGTGCACTCAAATGTTAGCCGGGCAGCAAAAGGAATGTGGGATCCTTTCGGCGTAACCAAAACAACACCAACTCCGCTACCATTCACGTTAACGGCCCCATCAAACATCAGAATCCATTTGGATTCAGGGTCAGGCCCCTCCTCCGGGATTGGTTCTTCACAATCTTTCGATTTGAGAAACATGATGTCCTCATCAGGGAACTCAAACTTCATCGGTTGATAATCCTCAATGGGTTGCTGGGCGAGGTAATCAGACAATACACTCCCCTTGATTGCTTTCTGAGATGTATATTGAATATCATATTCAGTCAAAATCATTTGCCATCTTGCAACCCGCTCGGTCAATGCTGGCTTCTCAAAAATATACTTGATTGGATCCATCTTGGAAATTAACAAAATGGTATGAACCAGCATATACTGCCTCAGTCGGCGAGCAGCCCATACCAAAGCACAGCAAGTTTTCTCGAGCAGTGAGTATCTTGTTTCACAGTCGGTAAACTTTTTGCTAAGGTAGTAAATCGCATGCTCTTTTCGACCAGACTCGTCATGCTGCCCCAATATACACCCCATAGACCCCTTGAGGACCGTCAAGTACAGGATTAACGGTCGTCCCTCCACAGGAGGCATCAGAATCGGAGGCTCCTGCAAATACTCTTTTATCTTTTCAAATGCCGCTTGGCAATCATTATTCCACCTGACCGTTTGATCTTTTCTCAACAACTTGAATATAGGTTTGCACGTGGCTGTTAGATGAGATATGAACCGTGAAATGTAGTTCAATCTACCTAAGAAACCACGAACCTCCTTCTCTGTTCTCGGTTCAGGCATTTCTCTTATTGCTTTTACTTTAGCAGGATCAACCTCGATTCCTCTTTCGCTCACAATAAACCCCAGCAACTTACCGGACCGCACCCCAAAAGTGCACTTATTCGGATTCAACCTCAGTCTGAATTGTCTCAACCGGTCAAACAACTTGGCCTGATCTACCAAGTGCCCCTCTTCTGTTTGGGACTTTGCTATCATGTCATCAACATAGCATTCAATTTCATGATGAATCATATCATGAAACAAAGTCACCATAGCTCTCTGATAAGTAGCACCGGCGTTCTTGAGACCAAATGGCATCACCTTATAACAGAAAGTGCCCCACGGTGTGATGAACGTTGTTTTCTCCATATCATCTGGCGACATTTTGATTTGATTATAGCCAGAAAAGCCATCCATGAAGGAAAACACCGAGAATTGAGCTGTATTGTCTACCAACACATCAATGTGAGGTAATGGGAAATCATCCTTCGGGCTAGCTCTGTTCAGATCCCGGTAGTCCACACACATTCTCACCTTTCCATCCTTCTTCGGGACCGGCACAATATTCGCGACCCAAGGCGGATAATTAGTGACAGCGAGGAACCCAGCATCCAACTGCTTCTGCACCTCCTCTTTAATTTTCATTGCCATCTCAGGTCGAGTTCTGCGCAACTTCTGCTTTACTGGAGGACAATCTGTTCTCAATGGTAACTTGTGCACCACGATATCGGTATCCAACCCTGGAATATCTTGATAAGACCAGGCGAAGATATCCACATACTCTTTCAACAAGGCTACCATTCTGCTCTTGACATTTGCCTCCAAAGCGGCCCCAACTTTCACTTCTTTCCTGACCTCTTCGGTACCCAGATTCACAACCTCGACTTACTCCTCGTGCGGTTGAATCACCTTCTCCTCTTGTTTTAACAACCTAGCTAATTCCTCCGGCAGTTCGCAATCATCTTCGCCTTCTTCTTCGGCATGATAGATCGGATTGTCGAAGTCATAGGAGGGTGTAACAGGATTGTTATCAATGAGATATGGAGAATGATCACATATGCATGAATGTTGATTCATGCATTGCTTTAGAACCGGAGCGAAGCAAATTAAAATGAAAAAAATGAAAACAAACATTGCCATTTTTATTTTTGTTTTGATTAAACTGCAAAAATAAATGAAAAACAGGGAACACCGCTTTTAATTGAAAAAACATCCTTTTATTTATGATGCAAATATTGCAAAATGAAACACATGAGGTGGCCCTTACAATGAACCATTACGTTTCGGGCAAAACGTATGGCTTTCATGCAGACAAAATTGAAAAACAGGAAATATTACTCTTCACGTAGAGTGACAGTGATGATCTTTTCGGCCTTCCAGTTCTGGACTTCCATCCCTGGTACGCACGGCTTTATCCATTGATCAAGCTCACAATCACTGTCGACCTCTTCACCCACCATACAGATGTGATCTGGATCCAGCATTCCAGCACTGGTGAATGTAAATGACGGACGACGTCCTCTGCCCTGTCCAAACGAGCCTCGGCCCGGCTGATAACCCACCCCAAATCTATCTTTCTTGGCGGCGATGTCCATCATCCTTCCCCAACCTGGGGCTTCTCCACTCTTCACCACCTCAGCAGCCTGTTTGTACGAAGAAATGGACGGCTTCTCCTCTTTAGCAAAAATAGCATTCTCCACCTTGACGATTTCGAATGCCTGACTTGGCGTTTCAACAATTTCACCGTCCATCTCCACATATTTGAACGATGATAGGTGGCTGACGAAGATATCCTCCTCTCCACAAACGGTGACGACCTGCCCGTCCCAGATGTACTTCAGCTTCTGGTGCAAAGTCGAAGTCACTGCCCCAGCAGCATGTATCCATGGGCGACCCAACAGGCAACTGTACGCCGGCTGAATATCCATGACATAGAATACGGACTTAAACACCTCGGGCCCAATCTTCACCGGGAGCTCCACTTCTCCAAACACAGCCCGCTTTGAGCCATCAAAAGCTCTAACTATCAGGTCCGTGGGCGTCAAGATCAACCCTTCACAGTCCAGCTTCGCCAAAGCCTTATTTGGCAACACATTGAGCGACGAGTCGGTATCCACCAAGACGTGTGAAAGCACCGCTCCTTTACACTCCATCGCAATGTGTAATGCCCTATTATGATTACGCCCATCCACCGTCAGATCCAAATCAGTGAAACCCAGCCCATGGCTGGCATTGACGTTTGACACCACCGTCTCCAACTGATTGATTGTTATCTCCTGGGGAACATAGGCTCTCTTCAGTATTTTCAACAAAGCCTCCCTATGCCCCTCGGAGCTCAGCAACAAAGACAAGATTGAGATCTTGGATGGAGTCTGTTGCAGATGGTCAACAAGCTTATACTCTGACTTCTTGATGATTCTCAAAAATTCTTCAGCTTCATCATCAAGTTCTTTTTCCGACCCACCGGGCGTCGGTGTCACCACAAGAGTACCCTCGCTCACCACCTGTTTCCCTCTTGCCCTGGCTAAAGCCTCGGCCTTATCTTTCTTTTCTTTTTCTTCCTCTCCATTCCTCAAAGCATCGGGTGCAAACAACCTTCCACTGCGAGTGAAACCACTAGGTCCGGCATTATCCACCTTTGAAACGGTGGTTCCATCCGCAGTCTGATCATCCAACTTTTCCCCATTACAATAGACCTCTCCACCATAATGCCACGGCACGGCGTCATCTTTGTCATAAGGAATAGGCCCAAGTACCGTGATAGTAACTGGAGCCGCATCTGCCAGCGTTGACAAATCAACCGGGTCAAAGTAAATGGTTATGGTGGAGACATCCTCCCTCTCCGAATCAATCTTTTCAAATCTGAGGCTTCCCTCATCCATCAGCCTCTGGACAGCCTCCCTCAATAATACACACCCATTGGGAACAACGGTGCACGCAGCACAACAATCATCACAGCCCGGGAAGACCCCATTTTTCAATAATTGTCTTTTGACCTCAGCCAATGGAGTCTTCAACTGGTCTACCTCTGTCAGCCCAACTCTGCCCCCATTCTCAGAGACTTCATTCACCCCCATTTGACCATGCGCGGGCATGGGATTAGCATTAATGTTTGGAGATGGAGCAAAATTGATTGCCTTAGAATCCACTAAGTCCTGGACCACATGCTTAAAAGCTTTACAATTTTCCACATTGTGTCCAGGTGCACCAGAGTGGAATTCGCACTTGGCGTTCTCATCAAAACTGGCCGGCCTATGATCAGGTCTCAACGGTGCCAACGTCCTCAGCTGGACCAACCCCAAATCGTTCAACTTCTTCAGCAAGAATGAGTAGGTCATAGGTGGTCTATCAAATTGACGATCAGTCATTCGCCCTCGCACCTGATACCCGGCCCTCTGCGGTCTCTATTGAAATGGTTGTCGTTGTTGTTGCGGTTGTTGCTGTTGCTGTTGTTGATTATCAGCAGGAATTGTTACCGCAGCAGTGTGCTGGTAGTAACGATCCCTACTCTGTCCTCTTTGGGTATACACAGTGCTGGTATCACCCTCCTTCTTTCTCTGACCATTCCCAAAGGGCTTTTTCGATCCAGACGATGAAGCGCTACCCTGTAT
The DNA here is from genome assembly GCF_024323335.1 of Lathyrus oleraceus. Classification (NCBI taxonomy): domain Eukaryota; kingdom Viridiplantae; phylum Streptophyta; class Magnoliopsida; order Fabales; family Fabaceae; genus Lathyrus; species Lathyrus oleraceus. Next base: position 260,642,171 of record NC_066582.1, read on the forward strand.
CTTTCCCATCTTCAACCAGCTCTTAATTCTTTCTCCGGCCACCACAATATCAGCAAAGTTAGTAACCGGGCATCCAACCATCCTCTCTGCAAATGTCCCCTGAAGGGTACCCATGAACAGGTCTGACATCTCTCTATCCACCAAAGGAGGTTGGACTCGGGCAGCCAGCTCCCTCCACTTCTGTGCATATTCTTTAAACCCCTCATTAGGCTTCTGAGACATACCCTGCAATTGGGTATGGCTAGGAGCCATATCAGCATTAAATTGATATTGTTTAAAGAATGCATCCCCAAGATCCTGCTAGCTTTTAATGTCAGAAGATTTCAATTTGGTGTACCATTCCAAAGATCCCCCAGACAGACTGTCCTGGAAGAAGTACATCCAAAGTTTCTGGTCCGTTGTATAAGCAGAAATCTTTCGGACAAAAGCCTGGAGATGAGTTTCCGGGCAAGAACTCCCATTATACTTGTCAAACGCAGGCGCTTTAAACTTTTGCGGGATCACAATCCCCTCAACCAACCCCATGTTCGACATATTAACAACCCCCGGAGTAGCATAGCTTTCAAGAGCCCTGATTTTCTCCGCCAGCACCTGAATCTCTTTATTTGGTGGTTGGACACCATATTGACCGAAATGTTCATTAAGTACGGAGAACTGGTCTTCTTCTCTATCCTCCTCAGCCCCGAAGAAAGGAGGAAACAGATTGTCCTTCAGATTGTTACCCATCGGACCTGGTCCTCCGCCTGTGGCAACACCGAAACCACCCCCATTATTTATCACCACACCAGCAGTTGTCTTCTTTCCGAGATCTCCTCCATCCCTGGAACCACCAAGGCCATGGTTGGAGCCACCCTCTAAATTGATACCACTGTTAGCAGCTGAAGCCCGCTCGAGCTTCTCCACTTTATCAGCAAGTGCCTTTTGCCCCACGGCAAACCCTTGCATGACGTTGATCAATTCATTCATTTTCTCTTTCAGCTCGAGAATATCTGCGTTGGGTAGATCCATCAGCCTGGATGTGTTGCGTCTAGTAGGATATCTGTGCGGACGTGCTGCGTGCAAAGGAATGATTCTACGTGCGCGAGCAATGATTCCTATAACAATCAAGCACGTTAGAAACCAACACCTGCAAAATAGAAGACAAGTTATTATGATTAATGCATGAATGCAATGTCTATCCATATGAGGAACACTCTGTCTTTCGATCCTGGTTTCATCAAGACAGATAATAATTCGACAGCAACATTCAGACATCAATTATCTAATTTTGCCATTCAGAGCAGAGATATATGATTTATCAAAGATATTACCCAACCATGTGTGTGATGCGAGTGCATACAGGAAAGCAAATAAAGCTTTAAAGATCAATCACTGAATAACCACTGTATATCAAAAGTGCACTACAAGTGCAAAAGTCATACATCAAGTCTGATACAAATCAGATTACAATTCTCCAGAATCAGAAAGGAAACACAAACAAGTGAATTCCCTCAACAGGCCTGACGGTAATCCAATTACCATAACAACAAAAGTCTACCCCAAAGGAGGTCCCACAGATGGCTCTGCATCATCAACCATCTTGGTAAACTTCACGGCGAACCTGAGCTCAGTGTTCTCCTGCTGAAGTCTTCCTATCTCCTTCTGGTGAATCTCCATCTGTCTGAAATAATGATCCCTCTCAGCAAGACAGTGATCTCTCTCAGCCATAATCTTCGCTTTCTCTGCTTCCCATTCTGTGGCAAGGACTTTGGCTCTAGCATCTCTCTGATTCTTCACAAGGACTTGTCTCCTCTTCTCATCTTCAATGACGCTCAAAGCTCTAGCCAACTTCTCCTTGGTAATGTCGTGCTCCTTTGTAGATGACTCCAAAGCTTGGCTGTTCTTGCGGTAATAGGCAGTGTCTATCTCAAAGCGCTTCACCTCCATGGCATGTCTCTTATCCTGATCTTCCATTCTCCCTTTGATTTCCTGATTAGCCATCTGAATTCTAGCAGCACTCATCTCCAATTCAGTCTTCTCTCCTTGCAACTGATCTCTGGCCTTCTTCATCTCAAGGAACTCTCATATGCTGACAGAAGACCGTGGCCCCTCAATCAAAGGACACCAAGGATCACCTCCAGGAAATGGTAGATGTGTGAGCTCAATCCTCTTCCTAAGCCAATCATCAAATGGAGGAAAAGACCTGCTATTGACCTTACCAAAAGGAACCTTGCCCTTTCTCTGAACGTCGCGCCACTCATCAGACACATGCCTCAACTTTGACTGATTACCCTCAATTGGGAAGTAGAAAGACTCCTGAATCTCTCGTCCAAGGGGAAGACCCTCCACAGCAAACCCCATCTGTCTCCTAAGAAGCACCGGGTTGTAATTAATGCAACCTTGAACTCCTATAAGAGGCACATTGGGAAGACTCCCACAACTGTAAATGAAATCTCGTCCAGCCATACCATTGTGAGTCCAAGCTATGTCCTTGGCTCGCAAACCCATCAGCCTGAATGACCACTTGACAGTAGGATCAAGAAAGGCAAAGGCACCTCTGGAAGGCAAATACCCCATGAACCACTTGTGCAACAACTGAGCACAACATCTGATTAATCCCCCACGCCGCTTCTCGTTCCGATTATGGACCGAGTAATAAACATCCCCAACAAAGGTAGGAATGGGGTTCCTCTGCATAAACAACCGGATGGCATTAATGTCCACAAAGTTCTTCTGATTAGGGAACATGATGATCCCATAGATGCTCACAGCAAGCAAAGCACAAACAGCCCTCCAATTACCCACAACAGCATGCTCCTTGGCCTTAGCCTCCAAGAAACTCAGATGAAAACCGGGCAACTTTCCCTTCTCCTTCAAACCCCCCTTAGCCACCTCCGGGCTCAAATAAAGAGCACGAGAAATCTCAGCAATATCAGGTTCTCCCTTAGTGACATAGAACGGAATCTGGTCCCTGATCGGAATACCCAGGATACTGGCATAATCTTCCATCAAATGCCCCAACAGGTAATCCGGGAAAACAAAGCACCTCAAACCAGGATCATAAAACTGGAGAAGAGTATGAATGGAACTCCTATCTGTATCTGTAAGCCTGAAAACCAACTTCAGAATACCACCGTATGCCTCACGAAACATCCCCACATGATCAGGTGTAACCAATGCTATCATATCTCTCAGCACACCAATCTCTGGATCAAAGAAACTGAATACCACATCGTCCTTCAAGCCGGTCCTCATGTCTGGAACAAAGAAGTCTCTCAACCAGGATCTCGATCAAGAATGTCCACTGCATATGGATAAACATGAGTTAGATGCAGATAAATGCAAAATGTGAATGATGCTAATGTATGAATGCAATGCACCGTGCCATCCTCCAAGTCATCTGAACATCCACTGCACTGAGTTACGGCCTCCGAACTGATCACAACCATCTGAGGTACTGAATAACCATAAATCCAACTTGAGAAGTTCCGAAATAAACGGAACGGGGAATACAATGCCATAATGGTTGAGAATGGTCAAGAGGTTCCTTTACAAATTACAGATTTTGTGGTAAATATTGTTGATATTGCGAAGGTGGCCCATAGTGGTCGTGTATTTGGTTCAGTTATTCCAAAAGAAGTATAAGATGTTCACGCAAGTAAGAAGGCAAAGATTCTAGTGTTGAATCCTGTTAGTGCTCTAGTGTGTCAGTCTGGTGAATCCAACAAACTGAAGGCTAATAATGATATAAAAATTGATAAAGATAAGTGAGTTTAATGTGGTGGTGCAGTTGCTCCAAACCCCGTCAAAGATCTTTGTGATGTCATTATTGATGAATTCTGAGGCACATAGGGAGGCATTGCAGAGAGTGATCGAACAGACTTATGTTGAACATGATGTGATTGTGGATCAGTTTGACCACATTGTTGCCAACATCACTTCTTGCAATAATTAGAGTTTTTGTGATGAGGAGCTTCCTGAGGAAGGTAGAAATCACAATCTGGCACTCCATATTTCCATGAATTGTAAGGAGGACGTTATGTCTAATGTGTTGGTTGACACTGGTTCTTCTTTGAATGTGCTTCCAAAGTAAACTTTGTCAAGGATTTCCTATCAAGGCACCCCCAATGAGATACAGCGGTGTGATTATTAAAGCGTTTGATGGTTCTTGTAAAACCGTCATTGGTGAAGTGGATCTTCCAATTAAGATAGGTCCGAGTGATTTCCAAATAACCTTCCAGTTAATGGATATCCATCCGGCCTATAGTTGTCTATTGGGAAGGCCATGGATTCATGAGGCTAGAGAAGTGACGTCTACTCTGCACCAGAAATTGAAATTTGTGAAGAACAACAAGCTTGTCGTTGTTAGTGGAGAGAAGGCACTATTGGTGAGCCATTTGTCATCCTTTTCTTATGTCGAAGCTGAGGAGGAGGTTGGAACGTCGTTCCATGCCTTGTTTATTGCTGATGATGTAAAGAAAACTGGGGCACCCATGTCTTCTTTAAAGGATGCACAAAGGGCTATTGAGGCTAGCACCATTGACCAATGGGGCCGAATGATAGAGATTGCTGAGAACAAGAATAGGGCTGGATTGGGATTTCAACCAGGGTCGTTCAACGTCATAACTGAAGATGTGCAACCGAGTTTCCACAGTGGAGGGTTCATTCATGGGAATGATCAACACTCAACTACTGTGATTGATGATGATGAAGAAGATGAAGTCTGTGTCGACTTTGTGACGCATGGCCAAACTTGCAACAATTGGGTTGTTGTTGATATTCCTACTTATTCATCGCTATAAGTAATTTGTTTTTTAATTTTAAGAAAAATCCTTCTTCTATGCCTGTCGCATCCGCGAAAAACAACCGGCGGGAAAAACAAAACAAACAGAGCCGCCGCCGTGCGTTATTTATCCTAAAGAAGGGAAAGGAAACGCTCGAAGTAAACCTGGAAAGGAAATGGTCTTACGACCGGAGATTGCAAGGATCGGGAGTCGGTTACGCAAGGGGAAGGTATTAGCACCCCTCACGTCCGTCGTACTCGACGGGATCCACGCTCAGAAAGGAATAGAATAAGGTTGCTGGATAACTGCTCAAAGAATGCACACACACTGGAATAAACAGGCGGAAGAAGAGGGGAACGGGCTCGCTAGGACATCGCATCCTATGCCTACGTATCTCATCTGGAATGAGAATCGGAGCTACCGTAGTTCGGCTAACGCATGCCGAAACAAAACACACGCAAAGACGCTGAGACGTCAAAAGAAACTCGCAAATGGAAACAGACTGCCAATGGCTGGTCTTACGTCCGACTCCAAACAAAAAACAAACAAAGAAACCGAATGCCAATCGCTGGACTTACTTCAGATTCAAGCACACAAACACCCACAGGAAACCGACTGCCAATCGCTGGACTTACGTCAGACTCGACACAAACACACAAGAGGTTATCAAACAGACAAGCTAATAGGGAGTCTGGAACTCGAGCCTAATAACTGTCAAGCAAAACACACTCAAAAAAAGAAAAGGGTTGCCCGGAGAGATCTCGTACGATCTCCTGCCTACTGTCGTATTATGCGAAAAACCGGCGGGAAAACGAAACAACAGAACCACCACCGTGCGTTATTTATCCCAAAAGAGGGAAAGGAAACGCTCGAAGTAAACCTGGAAAAGACATGGTCTCGCGACCAAAGAGAGATGGGATCGGGAGTCGGTTATGCGAAGGGAAGGTATTAGCACCCCTACGCATCCATCGTACTCGACGGGATCCACGCTCAGAAAGAATAGAAGAAAGGTTGCTAAAAACTGCTCAAACACTGCACAAGGCTGAAAGGAAACACAGAAAGACAAAAGAAACGGGACTCGGCAGGATATCACATCCTGGGCCTACGTAGTTTGTCAGGCACAGACATCAGAGTCGACGTAGTTCGGGACAGGGGAAACGTGCTCGCTAGGATGTCGCATCCTATGCATACGTATCTTCTCTAACCAGAGAAGAATCAGAGCACTCGTAGCTCGGCTAACGCACGCCAAACAAAACCACACAGGAAACTGACTGCCAATCGCTGGACTTATGTCAGACTCCACACAAACAGGCAAACATGGAAACCGAATGTCAATCGCTGGACTTACATCAGACTCCGAACCAACAAACACACACTGGAAACCAACTGCCAATCGCTGGACTTATGTCAGACTCCAACAAAGAAACTGGAAACTGAATGCCAATCGCTGGACTTACATCGGACTCCAACCAGAAAAAAAGAAACAACTCACACAAACAAAACAAAAAGGGCGCCCGGAGAGATCAGCTCATCTCCTGCCTACGTACCTCATCTGGTATGAGGATCAGGGCGACGTAGTTCCCCTAAACAGGGAAAAAGGACTAGCCTAACCAGATACAAAGGGAGACACAAAACTACTAGGGAGACTACGACTCGAGCCTAGAAGTTATCATGCATACGATCCCTAAGTTAAGGTTGCTATCTAACTTGCACATGAAGCAAGCTATCCTAATCAGCACAGGCAAAGCATTCAATCACACAAATAGCACACACTATATACAAACAAAATGGGCTCACTGTAGCACCTCAAATTTGCACCTATCATTGTACATACATTTTCATATTAGGTCATAGCATATCATGGTCCATTGCATAGCATTGCATTGCCTCTTTTGCCTCAAGTGCAAGCCAATCAAGGAATTAGGTCAAACTGATCAGGAGATCAGTCAACCAAGCAAGCAAGTGCATTTCTCAAGGAGCCAAGGCCTTGGGGTTTGTCCAACAAGTTCACATGGCTTGGAGGTCTATTTGAAGTATTTTGGTCAAGGGTTGAAGACTTGGAAATCATCAGTTCATACACAGACAGTCAAAAACCCTAAAAAAGTCAACTGTCAGTCAAAGCAGTGGATGGTGGTCATTCTTGTGGAATTTGGGCATCATGATCAATAATCAAGAGTTCATACAACTTGGGACATCATTTGAAGTCAAGTTCTCAAGGAATTAGGGTTTGGAAGTCATCAGTCAATGCACAATCAGACAGAAACCCTAAAAGTCAACTGTTGGTCAACTGTCCATTTAATCAGTGATTTGATGATTGGAATTGGTTTGTGAGAGTTCATTCATGTCCAAATAGTCATCATGTATCATGCCAAACACCATCATGGAGGAATTTGAAGCCAGATCATGAATTTCCCAAAATGGAAACTGGACCTGTAACTGAAACTTACCAAAAATGGAAAGTCTTGATCCTCCAACTTACATCATGATACAAGCTTCAAATGAATTTTTGCCCAACATGAAAGTTGAAGATCTTGTTCTCCCATTTCCAAAAAGTCCAAGAACTCTCAACTCCCATGTGTGGTTGGCAAGTTATGATCGAATCGATTTCAGAAAATCTTGAACTTCAAAGGGCCATATCTCTCAAACCATTTGGCCAATTTTGGTGGGGTTTTTTCCTACAAGTCACATTTGATCCCCTCTTTCCAAAAATATAAATTCCATGAGCCAAAACTTCACCAATCAAAATGGCATATTTTGACCTTTTTCATTTAAATGTAAGTTTGACCAAGAGTTGACTTTTTGATTTAAACATTTTTTCAACATTTGGCCAATTGGGAAAGCTCAGAAATGTCATTTAGAATGTGTTTGCAAAGTCAAAATATGCAGTACATAAGGCCATTGCTTGGTTGCTTGAATTGTAAGAAAGGTACAATTTCACCATACTTGTCTATGCTTCCACCATGCCTTGCCTTGTACCTTAGAAGAACAGCATTGTGCATCATTTTTTCTGTCATTTGTGAACCTAATTAGCAGCCTAACCCACAGCAAAACAAGGGGCCATACTAACTTGCCTAAAATTTGGAAAGTGAAGGTACTTTGCAACCATCCACCCATGCTTCCACCCCTTACCTTGTACTGTCCCATAGCAGAATTCTTGGCCATCATTTTCTGTTTTGAACACACACACAGGACAGTAGCAGCTTATCAATTCACTCATGCTGAATCTCTTACTGGCATTCCTATTTTGCTGTCAAAAGAACCATACCTTGCCTTGGACTGTACTTGCTTTGGCACTGTGAAAATTTTCCTGTCAAACCATGATGGACAAGTAGCAGTAGCAGCATAAACCATTCATCACTCAAACAAAGATCACTTGGCCATTTTGCATTTTTTTCCTGTCAAAAAAAAACTGTCAAAGCAGCATACCACAAAAGGACCTTCACTCTTGAGGCCAACCAAGCTCTTACCCTTTGGCACATTTTTTCTGTCAAAAACCTGGCCAAACCACAGAGAAACATAGAGCAGCAAATGAAAAAACACCATGTTCCTGTCATGAGAAAAAAAACTGCCAACAGCATACACTCTCTCAACTGACCTAACTATTTGCATCTCATTTTCCTTCTGTCCAAAACCAGTAACAAACAAAAACACTTCACTCATTTTTCCAGCCTCATCCTTGCTTGCTTGGATTTTATCATTGGCTGTCAAACAAAAACACACAAAAATGAACTAAACCGGCTTGGTGAAAGACCATTTTCCTCACCATTTCCTGTCAGCAAAAGAAAGCCTTGCACTCTCTCCAAAAGGCAGCAGAATTTCATTCATTCAAAAAAACACATCTTGGCTTTGTTTTCATTTTTTCTGTTAAAGAGCTCAAAGAAAACCTGAGCCTTGCACTATATTTGGACCATCCATTCATCATCACCAACCCTGCCATGGTAAACCAACAGCAGACATAACAAACTTCATACATGCTAAAAAACTCATCTTTTGTGCCTTTATGATTTTCTGTCCAAATATTGGCAAAAAGACAAAACCTGGCCTTGGCTTGAGGCAATGTCTTCCACCATTTCCTGTCATAAAAACCAGTAAGAGCAGCCTTTAACCACACAAAGAAATCCTCACTCTCTCTCATTGGATTTCTTCACCCAAATGGCAAATTCTGTTCACAAACAGAAACAACATCAAAACAGAAAATGGTAACTTCCTTTTTCTGTCAAAAAAACAAAACCAGCTACAACATATCAAACACATTGGCATAGAAAAATTCACTGATGCTGAGAACTATTTTGGTGCATTTTCTAAAAAAAAACAGTAAAAGAAACTTCCAAGAGTCTGAGCCTGGCCTTGTTTGTTTCATCTCCATTTCTTCATGTTGAACTACTTGCAGCCATCACACAAACTAAATTCACTCATACTCAAAAAACCATTTTTGGCCATTTGCAAACAAGAGAAAAAACAGTAGATGATATCAAACACATTTTTCTGTCATGGAGAACACTGCTAGCAGTTATCCAACAGTAAAAGTATAGATTCTCTCATTTGGCATTTGAAGAATTACAAATTCTGTCTTGAACAAAACAACTTCTAACAGCAGGGCTTTTGATCCTCTTTTCTGTCACTTGAAACAAAAGTTAACAACCATCAAAAACACATTGCAGAAAAAGCACTCATCCTAAAAAACCTACATTTGACCTTACTGCTCTTGGCCATTCCCATTTTCTGTCAACAAACCAAGCCTAGCCCTGCAATATGTTTTCATCATCCATACACAACACTTCCTGTCATGAAATTAGCAGCCTACCACAACCAACTTGACATCCTCAAGAAACCTAGCCTTGCCAACGCAACCAACTTCATACACTCTCTCAAACTATCTTGCTGCTCTTGGCTATTTCTCTGTCAAAGGACACAAAAAACTAAGCCTTGCTATGCATTTCTGTTTTGCTGTCAAGAAGAATTCCCAAGAACCAAAACCATGAAAAACAAAAGACTTCACTCCAACTGCACTAACCCTGCTATTTTACATCCCACATCTTCTGTCCAAAACAAAAGCTCCAAACCCAACCTTGCCTTGCCTTGCATTCATTAAAAAATCTGCATCCAACAAGCACATAACACAACAGCAAAGAGGCCATTGTTCACACTCCTCTCAAAACCTCATCCTTGCTTGCTTGGCATGGATCATTGACTGTCATAACAAAGCAAACAAAAGCACCTAAACCTAACTTGCCATGCCATTTGCATTTGGTCTGTCAAAAGGCATCAAAGTGACAAACCTGCCACAAGCCAGTCCAACCCTACATTGCATCTTCAAAAACCTGCTATTTTGCATCTCATCTTCTTCTGACCAAAACAAAGGAGCACCAAAAACCTCTTCTTGCATAAGCAATAGGAAGGGGCAGATTGGTTCATAACATCCAAGTTTGAGACCATTTCATCAATCTGCACAAGTTTGAGCCAAAGCCAACTTCATCAATCATCATCTAGGACCATTGAGCAACTGTCTCACTTCAATAACAACAAAGAACATCAAGATACCACTGTTCCTTCAAAAATAGGTATGGATTCGACCTCCCTCTTTTGTCAAATTGACATATACTTTGGAAAGGTCTTTCAATGCTGAGTATCATGATGCTTCCCTTTTTGAAAATGATTGCTTATCCATGAAGATATATGGTTTTGAAGTTTGATGTTAGAATATGTCTTTTGCTCGATTCTTGACTTTTGCGTGGTTTTAATGAAAATCAATGGTAGATTCTTGTTTGCCATGGCTTGCTGATCATTTCCATGTATTTAATTTTGATTTTTGGGCAAAATTACGAAATCATGATTTTTGGATATGAACCCTAGTTTCCCAATTTGTGTTTTCCCAGATCTTTTGCCTCATTTCTCACGTGCCTGGCTTCTTTCCCAACAACCAATAGAAACATTTCAATCCCTGCCCAAAACGACTGTGTTTTGATTAGTGGATTCCAATATTACCAAAATGCCATTCTTTCAATGTTAATTTCAATAATTATTTCATTTTTGATGCCCATCTTGTAAAAATCATAACTTGTTCAATCTTGATCCAAAATCAATGGGATTTTTTGTGTTGTGTTCATCATGATCTCTACTTTTTTATCATTATTTTTCCAGAATTTTTGGATGAATGTTTTTTAAATGTTGCTAGGGTTTGTGACATGTGACCAAATTTTGTACACTTTGCCAAATCAATTGTGAAATGATGAGAATGTATCCAATGGCTCCCAAATTTTTTGTTCTTAAACTAGACACATTCATGGTGATTTTGGTATAAAGTTTGTGGATTTATCATTTGTGGTTTGTGAGATATGATTTTTTGAATTAGGGTGTGACAATTTGTGTCACACCATTGATGACCAACTTCATGATTTTCATTGCCATGCTTCTTGACCTCCAAATGACTTGATTTTTTGCATGAGCTTACTCTTGTATGTCTAGTTTACTTGTGAATTTTCTTGGATTTAATTGAACTATTTTCCATTTGTTTGAGATTTTTCTTCCCTGCCTAGTCAAATGTTGACTTTGTGTGACACATGTTCCCATTTCATTTGTGAAATTCTCATACTTTATTAGATGGACATGAAATTTTACATGAGATAACTAGACATCCTCATCTTTGCCATGGTTTTGATCCCATTCATTTATCATACACCATTCTTGACTTATGATTTTTCTAAGTTGATGCATGATTGGTTGACTTCATTGAGCATGTTCAAATTTGCTTTGACTTTCTGATTTTCATTGACTGCCTTCCACTTGTCCAAATGGGATGGAATTTGACATGCTTACCATGCTATGTGTTAGGATTGATCATGATTTATTTGGTGATTTTTGGAAAATGTTTAGATTGCTTTTTATGTAAGTCTTGCTGTTGACTTCTATGAGCTTCTGTTTGCCATACTTTGACCTAATCTGTTCATGAAATGATGATAGTGATTGATATGGATGTGAGCCCAATTGGTTTTGTTTCCTAATTGTTTGAACATGATTTTGGATGCTTAACCCTTGCTGTTTTGACTTTCTCATTCATCTTTGACCCTAGGCTTGTCCTAGTGGTCCTGTTACTCACCTTTGAGCTTGTGTTTTCAGGTTGACCATCAAATGGCCATTAAGACCAATTCTTTTGATTGAGCTTACTCAAGTATCATTTTCTAACCTCTTTGTTTTGTAGGTGGCTTGGCTCACATGCCTTAAGCCTTGTGCCTTGCACATTCATTTGCCTCCAATTAACTGTTGACCTCTGTTTCCTTTTACTTTGTTTGAAGTTGTATACTAACATCTGCTTGACTGTTTCAGGTGCTTTAGTTGCTTAGTTCCTTGTGAACTTTTTGCTTTGCTTTGCTTCTATAAGCAATTTGCATTGAGGTATGTCTCTTTTACTTCATGTAGTCTGGAAGACCTGGCCTGTTACCTGGCCAAGCGACTGTCTGAAGTCCTCCTTAAGAGGCAATGTTTGTGGATGCTTAACTTTGTCCTTGCATAGAGTCAAAGACCTCCTAAGTGAAGAGGCAATTGGTGGAAGGTAGGGATATGCAATCTATCCCCCACTATTCAGTGTGTCATCTGCGTTGCTCACACCACTGTGTTGATGCATTACAGATACAAACCCAAGATCTTGTACAATTGTGCAGTTGAGTCAGTTTTAAATGTGTAGAAGGGTTCCCGCTTTCTGAACCCACACATTCTTGTCAAATGCTCTCCCAGGCCAGGGATAGAAGCAATGAGGCACACCCCTCATCTCCTTTCATCTGCTTCACCTTAGCCCCGCAATGGCAAGGTTAAGAGCAACATTCACCCAGTTCCAGAGGTTTGTTTGTTGAGGTTGATATGACCCCTCGACTAAAACCTAACCCTTGTTTGAGCCACTTGCTTGTGTATAGTGTGTGCTATCTGTGCTTGTAGGATTGTTTGACTTGCTTCCTGTGCAAGTTAGGATTGTTTGACTTGCTTCCTGTGCAAGTTAGGGTTGTTTGACTTGCTTCCTGTGCAAGTTAGGGTTAGTTTAGACTTGCTTCCTGTGCAAGTTAGGTTTTGCTTGGCTTGCTTCCTGTGCAAGTTAAGTGTGTGTGTGGCTTGCTTCCTGTGTGAGCCATACTTAGGATAGGTTGGCCCTTGTGCCATTTAGCTAGAAACCTTAACTTAGGGATGATCTTGCATGATAACATCTAGGCTCGAGTCGTAGTCTCCCTAGTTGTGTCTCCCTCTGTTATCTGGTTAGGCTAGATCCTTATCCCTGCGTAGGGGAACTACATCGCCCTGATCTTCATACCAGATGAAGTATGTAGGCAGGAGATTGAGCTGATCTCTCCGGGCGCCCTTTTTCTTTTTGTGTGTGTTGTTTGACAGTTGCTAGGCTCGAGTGCCTGACTCCTTAGCAATTTGTTGTCTGTCTGTTTGAGTGTGTGCTTGACAGTTATAGGCTCGAGTCCCCGACTCCCTATTAACTTGTTGTGTTGTTGTGTGCTTGGAAGCTGATGTAAGTCCATCGAGTGGCATTTGGGTTCCAGTGTGAGTGTGTTTTGGTTCGGATGCTGATGTAAGTCCAGTGATTGGCATTCAGGCTCCATGTTTGCCTTCTTGAGTGTGTTTTGGTTCGGATGCTGATGTAAGTCCAGTGATTGGCATTCGGGCTCCACGTTTGCCTTTGCCAGTGTTTGTTTGTGTGTGTGTCAGCCGAGCTACGAATGCTCTGATTCTTCTCTCGTCCGAGAAGATACGTATGCATAGGATGCGATATCCTAGCGAGCATGTGTCGTTTCCCCAGTCCGAACTACTTGGACTCTGATGTCTATGCCTGATAGACTAAGTAGGCCCAGGATGCGACGTCCTGCCGAGTTCAGTTTCAGTCAGTCTCTTTCGTTTCTTTCAGCCAGTGTGTGTGAATATTTGAGCAGTGTTTAGCAACCAATTTCCTTTCTAGTGTGCGTGGATCCCGTAGAGTACTACGGATGCGTAGGGGTGCTAATACCTTCCCTTCGCATAACCGACTCCCGAACCCATACTCTTTGGTCGCGAGACCATGTTCTTTCCCAGGTTTACTCTGAGCGTTTCCTTTCCCTCTTTTGGGATAAATAACGCACGGTGGCGGCTCTGTTGTTTCTTTCTTTTCCCGCCGGTTTTTCGCGCGATGCGACACTCACACAAGGTTAGGCTGTGAAACACAAGCCAACTGGAATCGGGTGAAGTTAGCTCTTAACCCTAACATTGAGAGTTAGGGTGAAGCAGATGAAATGGGAAGTGAAGATAAGACTTCACAGCTCTTATCCCTGGCCTGGGAGAGCTTCAAACAAATGAAAGTGTGGGAATTCAGCAAGTAGGAACTCTTCTCCACATATGACTGACTCAACATGGATCTTGGGTTAATATCCACAATGCATCAACACAAGGTGTGTGAGCAAAGTGGATGACACACAGAATAGCAGGAGATGGATTGCACATCTCTTCTATCTGCCAATTGCCTCATAGAGGTCTTTCCCTGCTTGGCACAAAGATAAACAAACACAAGCATTGCCTCTTAAGGAGGACTTCAGACAGGTGCCTGCCCAAGTAACAGGATAGGTCTTCCAGACTACATGAAGTCAGAGAATTATACCTCAATGCTTAAGCAACCAAGCAAAAGCAAAATCAAGTTCAAAAGAACTTAAGCAACTAATGTACCTGAAAACAATCCAACTCAATCAGTATACAACTCAAATAGTCAAACAGACAACCAATAGTCAACAGTCAACAGTACACAGTCAAACAAACAATGCAACAAGGTGCAAAGCACAAGCTCAACTCAAATGAGCTAAAATCCACCTACAAAACAAGTCAATATTAGTCAACATCAAACAATCAACCAACTCAAGCAAATGAATCAATCTCTTCATGGCCATGTGCTTCTTAACCTGAAAACAAAGCTCAAACATAAGCACAAACCGCTAGGACAAGGCCTAGGGTCAAAGATGGAGAAAAAATCCAAAACAGAACATGAAAATTGACATGAATCAACTTTAATCAATCAAGAACACATTCCAAAAGGTCTCATGTCAATAGCATTCACCAAATTCATTTCATAAACCAATCATGGCAAGGCATGCAAATTGAAAGCACATTGAAGCAACAGAATAAACAAATGCACATTAATTCCAAAATGATTCAATTAATCTCAAGAAAAATCATGGCTAAACAGAACACACAACATGATCAACACACAAAAAATTAGGGCAATTGGACATGGTTAGGCATGGTAATCAAATTCATCAAGTCAAGGAAATCAAAACAAGCTCAAATGAGACACCAAATGCTACATCAACTTAGCACAAGCCTAAAACAGAATTGACAAATGATAAAGACCTCAAACCAAAGCCAAAACAAACTTAAATATGTCTAGAAACAATGTGCAAAATTTCACATTCATAGGATAAACAACCAGCATTTCACAAATTATTGAAGTTCAAGACTATTCAAAAGTTCACAAATGACAGTCCAGAAAGAAAAATCTCAAACAAATCAGAAATGATTCCAAAAATTCCAAGAAAATTCATGAGCATTCACAACATGCATAGGAAGCATCATACAAAAAATCACATCAATTGGAATTCATTTGGCAAGGCAAAGAAATTAGACAAGTTGAGCAAGCAAAGGTGTGACACACATTGTCACACCTACATTAACATGAGCATATCTCAGCAACCACAAATGATAAAAATGCAAACTCAACCCCAAAATGTCCAGCAGGATGTCTAGTTTAAGCATACAAAATTTCAAAATCATTGGATTAAATCTCATCATTTCACAAGAGATATGGCAAGCAAGGTACAAAATATGACACATGCACACAAACCCTAAGCAAAATTAATTTCCATCCGAGCACAATTTCTGGAAAAATAATGAAAAAAACTAGAAACAACAAGGAGAACGATGCAAAAATCCACACATTACTTGGATCAATATTCATTTAGTTATGAATTTATGAAGTGGAAGAAAAAAAAAACATGAAAAGCATAGTACATGAATGGATGAGGCAAATGAAATAATATGAAATGCCATTGAATTTGAGTCGTGGCCAGGAATCGAAGGGAAGCAGGATTCAAAATGTGGCGCGCTTCATAGTGAAACGCACCGTTTCACTTAAGCGGACGTGGCCAAGCTAAACAATATTGTCCAATCAATTTGCCACGCACATGACACTTGGACCAGTACATGTTCAGAAACACACAAACACATGCAGAAACGCGCTAGGCAAGATCAAATGAGATTCTGGAAACATAACCCTAGCATCTTCATCGTGTTCATCATGTTCTTCCCAGGCCAAGAACAAAATTCTCAGAAACGCAAAATAAGCACATCATTGTGTTCATCTCTCATCATACATCAACAATACATGCCTAATTTGTTCTAATTCAACATATATCAAGCAAACCGAATCGATTAAGTTTCACATGTCAAACTTCAAATCACCATAACTAACACAATACTGCATGGAATTTAGTGATCTAAAGCTCAGTTTGCTCAGCATTGAAGGATCTACAACAAGCACCTAACAATTTAATGAATTATGGAAATCGATTTCTGACCTTGATGAAGATGCAGAAGTGGAAATGGTGATTTCAGGCCTTGAACAGCTCAAACAGATGCTCCAAAGCTCTTGTATGATTGAATGGAAGAAGGTTTGATGTTTACTCGAGCTTGATTCCAACAGAATTCTCAACTACCATGGATGAGCTTCAAGTTCCAACCAGCTTCCAGTTGCACGATTCCTGCTAGATCTTGCTTCAATAATGCTCCAATAAGCTTCTAGGTGATGAATCAATCAAGAACAAGGCAATGTATTTGAAGAATTTTGATGAAAAGTTTGAGAGAAGAATTTGTGAAAATGGATCTAGATCTGAAAAAGTGATGTTGCCAATGCTGAATTCTGTTAGGATTAGGTTTATATATGCTCTGTTAATCAAGTTCTTAATCATGCTTAACCATGTGGTAAGTGGTTTAGTGAGAATGGAGTGTTTTGGCAAATTTGCAATTTCACCCTTATGCATGCAAACCAATGGAACAGTGCACGAATTTTGTTTGAATTTCACTTGAAATGCTATTTGGAGGTCAATGGAAATGTTGGAATGTGAAAACAATGCATTATTTTCAAATTTAAAAATTCCCTCCAAAATTCAAATGAAAAACCAAATGTTTATGTGATGAGAATTCATGGCATGTGATGCATGTTTTGGATAGTAGAGATCAAGAGAAAAATGTTTCAAAAAGAGCCATTCCATTTGGCCTTATGGTGTGAAAGTTATGCATGTTTGAAGTTCAAATTCACTTGGCCATGTTTGATCCATATCTTTTCAACCATACATGAGAAATTCATGATCTTGGACTTTTTGGAAATGGGAGAGCAAGATCTTCAACTTTCATGTTGGACAAAATTTCATTTGAAGCTTAATTGATGATGTAATCTTGAGGAGAAAACCTTTCCATTTTTGGCAATTTCAAATTACAAGTCACTTACTATTTTTGGAAAGTTTTCATCTGACCTCAAATTCTTCATTGTTGATGTTTGAAATGTCAAAGGAGACTTGTATGGACATGAATGAGGCCTCTCTAACCATCTCCCACCTTCAAATCCATGGTTGAATTGACAGTTGACTTATGTTGACTTTGTAGGGTTTCAGATGAATTGATCATTGACTGATGAGCTTTGAGCCTTCAATGCTTGACCAAATATATTTAAAATGATCCCTAGGTCACATGAACACATTGAACCAACCCTAGGGCTTTGATTCCATGGAAAATTCACCTGCTTGCTTGCACAACTGGATCTCCTGACCAGTCTTGACTGATGACTTGATAGACTATGCAATGACCAATGCAATGTTAATGACCTAGACATGAAAATGTATGTACAAAATGGGAGGTGCAAATTTGAGGTGCTACACCTACGTACCTCATCTGGTATGAGGATCAGGGCGACGTAGTTCCCCTAAACAGGGGAGAAATTTATATCCTAACCAGAGACTGGGAAATGACAAACTAAAAGGGAGACTGACTCGAGCCTAATAGTTATCATGTAATCCATAATAGTCCAAGGTTGAGGTTTCTAACAAGAGCTTGACTCACACAGGCAGTGAGTCAACTCAAGTCTATCTCTACGTACGTCAACTTCCTCAAAAGTTGATCATACGACTCCTACAGAAAGGAGATGAGAAGCTAAGCAGATAAACATCAAAAGCAAATAGCACACACTATACACAACCAATGGGGATCAAGCAAGGTTAGGCTTTAGTCAAGGGGTCATATCGACCATGACAAACAAGCCCAATACTGGAATGGGTAGTCAGGCTCTTAACCTCTAACATTGAGAGTTAGGGTGAGCAGATGAAATGGAGATGAGGGTTATGCCTCATAGCTCTTAACCCAGGCCTAGGTGAGCTTGAATCAAAGAATGTGTAGGAGTCCAGAATGTGGGACTATATTCCACATGACTTGACACAACAAGATTTTGGGCTTTTATTCCAAGTGCATCAACACAGGGTGTGAGCAAGATGAATGACACAACTGAGTAGTAGGGGATGGATTGCACATCCCTTTTATCTGCCAATGCCTCTTCACTTAGGAGGTCTTTAGATGTACATGCACAATGGTAAATAAGCAAAAACATGGCCTCTTAAGGAGGGCTTCAGACAGGTGTAGTACCTCAAATTTGCACCTCCCATTTGTACATTCATTTCATTTTTAGGTCATTAGCATTGCATAGCATGTTGCATTTCATCAGTCAAAACTGATCAAGAGAATCCATCTGTGCAAGAAAGCAAGGGTTTTTCCATGAGATATAGGCCCTATGGTGGTTCTAGAGAGCTTACATGACCCAAGGATTATTTGGAAGCAATTTGGCCAAGTGTTGAAGGTTCAAAGTCCACAGTGCATGACCAAGTCATCTGAGGCCCATAAAAGTCAACTGAAAGTCAACTGAGGGCTAGGAGACGGAGAAATGAGTTTCAACATCTCATTCATGTTCAAAGAGGTTATTCAACATCTCAAACATCTACCTTGAAGATTTTGAAGCCAGATCAAAAGTTTCCCAAAATGGAAAGTGACCTGTAATTTCAAGTTTCCAAAAATGGCAAGTTTTTGGACCAACTTCAACTCAACTTTCCAACATCAAAGAAGCTTCAAATGAAATTTTGTCCAACATGAAAGTTGAAGATCTTTCTCTCCCATTTCCCAAAAGTCCAGGATCATGAATTTCTAATGAATGGTTAAGGAGTTATGATCAAACTATTGCAAAGTGTGCTTGAAACTTCAAATGGCCATATCTTTTGAACCAAAACTCCAAATTTGGTGGTTCTTTTTGCATTGCTCTTCTCATGTCATGAGGTTTCCAAACTAACCATCACATTGCTTGAAATGTTATCACATGATCATTTGCATATCCAAGTCAATTTTGGAGGGAAAATGGGAAATTTAAAAATGGTGCATTGTATGGACTTTCTAGCATTGCCATTGGGTTTGAAATGTGATTTTGAGTGAAAATAATGAGCTACATGTTACTGTTCACGCATGCATCTCATGCATGAGGTGAAAATACAAATTTGTGCATGCACCTTATTTCTTTCTAATCTCAATTAGTTTTGGTTTAAGTGTGATTTCAGATTAATTAATAAGGGATATAAAAGGTTAATCACAATTGTTTCATTGAGAACACACATTTTCAGATCTAGATCTTGAAATTGATCAAAATTTTCTCTAAAAAAGATTTTCCAAATTCTTCACATAAACCTCATTTCTCTTGGTGAATTCATGATCATGGAGTGGTTTTGAGTGAGATCGAACGTGCATTTTGTGGTTTTCTGCTCAATTTCGTGCATGCTCAAGCTTGAATGCATCAATGGAGTTTTCAAATTCAGTTGGATTCACACGTGTTTAAGCTTCCAATTCTTCATCAAACATCTCCACAAGTATTATAGAGTTGATCTGGAACGTTTGGAGCCTTGGAATGTGCAAAACAAGATTCTGCTCTTCAAGAGGTATGATTTTCGATCTCAATTATTCTCAAATCCATGTGTATGTTTGTGTAGATCTTTGTTTGCTGAGAATTCTGAGCTAAAAATCGTGTGAAATGGTGCATTATTCATTGAGTTATGTGTGTTTGAAGTTTGAGATCTAAAAATGTCCATGCTCGATTGTTGTTGATCTTGATGTTTTAAGTTTAAATGTTTGTTGATCTGTGTTCTACATTGCAAGATCTTGCTAATGATATAAAAAAATTTGAGTTCTGCATATTTCTGGAATTTTCTGGAAATCTGGGCATGAGCATTCATCAGCTTCATCGTCTTCATCATGAAGAAGATGAAGCTCATGTGGTAACGACGAATTCTGGAAAAATTGCGTTGGTTCTTTGCAAATAGCGGCGGTTTCAACCGACGGTTTCTAGAAATTCACGCTGGCTTAGGGTTCTTAAGGAAACGGTGGCGTTTTGGTAATTAGCGCGCCACTTTCAAATTTTGGCTAGGTTCGATCCTCAGCGAGGACAATATTTCAAATTGTTCATCATTTTACCATTTTCCCTCCTCTTTTGCCATGCTTGATCATTTTTGAATTCCATTTTTTTATGCTAACTTGTAAAAATCATAACAAATTGAAAAATGCACCAAATCACTCCCAATTTTTTGCAAAATGATCCTTGTTTTGTCTAGTTTTTTATGATCATGATTTCAAAAGTTGTGCATGGCTGGAATTTTATTGGCTCTAGGTTGATTGCTCATAGGTGCATTTGTGACATTGCCTTGCTCTTTCTATCATGAAATGCTTGTTTTTAATCCAATGGACTTGAAATTTTATATGCTGATTCTAGACACATTGATGGACCTTTGAGGCTTGGTTTGGTATTTTTCTCATGTACCAATTCTGTTTTATGCTTGTGTTTGCATGGTGTGACAATTTGTGTCACACATTTGATTGTCTTGATTGTGCAATTTGATTTCCATGCCAAATAACCTCTAATGCTTCTGATTTTTTGTATGATGGATGTTTTTGATGTGTTGAATGCTCATGAATTTTTCCAGAATTATTTGAATCATTTCTGTTTTGATTGGGAATTTTCATTCATGATGATCAAATGTGTGCCTTGAATTGGTCATTGACTTCTCTTGCCTACCAAATGAACTTGCCTATTGCTTTTGGTTTGGTCCTTTTTAGGACTTGTTCTTGATTGGTAAAATATGATTCATGTTGAGTTTGAAGTTCTGTTTTGGATTTTTGATCCCCTTTTGACCCTAGGCTTTGACCTAGTGGTTTGTTACTTACATTTGAGTTGTGAATTTCAGGTTCAAGTATACATCTCCATGGTTGATGTTGCTCCTTCATTTGAGCTTGATCATTTGTTGTTGTTGGCTAACATTTGCTTGTTTTGTAGGCTTTGAAAACCATTCACTTGTGCTTATGGTTCATGTGTTGCATATTGGGTTGTCTGTTAGATTTTGACTGTTGACTGTTTGTCTGGATTTTGTACTGATTGGTTTAGCTGTTTCCACAGGTACCTAAGTTGCTTTAAGTTCATTTGAACTTTGCTTTTCTTGCTTGTGGTTTACATACCACTGAGGTATAATTCCTTAATCTCCATGTAGTCTGGAAGACCTGTCATGTTACTTTGGCAGGCACCTGTCTGAAGCCCTCCTTAAGAGGCAATGTTTGTGGTTGTTTATTTTTGTGCCAAGCAGGTAAAGACCTCTTAAGAGGCAATTGGCAGATAAAAGGGATGTGCAATCCATCCCATGCTATTCAGTTGTGTCATTCACTTTGCTCACACCAGGTGTTGATGCATTGTGAATAAGAACCCAAGATCTTGTTGTGTCAGTCATGTGGAGAAGAGTTCCCTCATTCTGAACTCCCACACTTTCTATTTGAGTCAAGCTCTCCCAGGCCAGGGATAAGAGTTGTGAGGTCTTAGCCTCACTTCCCATTTCATCTGCTTCACCCTAACTCTCAATGTTAGGGTTAAGAGCTAAAAAACACCCCATTCCAGTTGGCTTGTTTCTACAGCCTAGCCTTGTATGAGCCAATTGTTTGCATATAGTGTGTGTGCTTGCTTTATTGTGCTTGTATTTGTTTGATTGTGTTGTTTAGGCTAGCTTGCTTACAGTGCAAGTTAAGATAGAGACCTCAACATAGGGATCTTATGCATGACAACTTCTAGGCTCGAGTCGTAGTCTCCCTAGTAGCTTGTTATCTCCCTTGTCTCTGGTTAGGATAGAAGTTCTTTCCCTGTTAAGGGGAACTACACTGCCCTGATCCTCATACCAGATGAGGTACGTAGGCAGGAGATGAGTTGATCTCTCCGGACGCCCTTTTTCTTTTTCACCCCTTTGTGTGTGTTGGAGTCTGACGTAAGTCCAACGATTGGCAGTTGGTTTCATGTGCCTTGTTTGCTTGTTGGAGTCTGACGTAAGTCCAGCGATTGGCAGTCGGTTTCCTGTGTGTGTGTTTGTTGGTTCGGAGTCTGATGTAAGTCCAGCGATTGGCATTCGGTTTCCATGTTTGCCTGTTTGTGTGGAGTCTGACGTAAGTCCAGCGATTGGCAATCGGTTTCCTGTGTGGTTTTGTTTGGCGTGCGTTAGCCGAGCTACGAGTGCTCTGATTCTTCTCTTCTTAGAGAAGATACGTATGCATAGGATGCGACATCCTAGCGAGCACGTTTCCCCTGTCCCCGAACTACGTCGACTCTGATGTCTGTGTCTGACAGACTACGTAGGCCCAGGATGCGATATTCTGTCGAGTCCCGTTTCTTCCGTCTTCTCTATGTTTCCTTCCAGTGTGTGTGCAGTGTTTTGAGCAGTCTTTTAGCAACCTTTCTTCTATTCTTTCTGAGCGTGGATCCCGTCGAGTACGACGGATGCGTAGGGGTGCTAATACCTTCCCTTCGCATAACCGACTCCCGATCCCATCTTTCTCTGGTCGTGAGACCATGTTCTTTCCAGGTTTACTTCGAGTGTTTCCTTTCCCTCTTTGGGATAAATAACGCACGGTGGCGGCTCTGTTGTTTCGTTTTCCCGCCGGTTTTTCGCGTAATGCGACAAAAGGTGCCTGCCAAAATAACATGACAGGTCTTCCAGACTACATGAAGTTAAGGAAGTTACCTAAGTGGTATGCCAACCACAAGCAAAGCAAAGTTCAAATGAACTTAAAGCAACTTAGGTACCTGTGTAAACAACTAAACAAATCAGTACAGCATTCAGACAAACAGACAACAATCAACAACAAACAGACAATCCCAATGTACAACATATAAGCCATAAGGCAAACTCAAGTGAATTATCCTCAACCTACAAAATAACCAAATGTTAGCAATCAATAGCAAATATCAACATTCAAATGATGAAGCAACATCAACCATGGAAATTGGATGATTGGTCCTGAAATTCAAAGCTCACATGTAAGTACAAACCACTAGGTCAAAGCCTAGGGTCAAAGGTGAAGAAAAAATTCAAAACAGGAGCTAATATTCAACACAATGCAACTTCAAACACATATTAACATGTCCTAAAAAGGACCAAAACAAAATCATCAAGCAAAGCCATGTAATAAGCAAGAGAAGTCAAAGACAATTTCAAAGCTCACATTTGGACATTGAGAATGAAAATTCCAAATCAAAACATAAATGATTCAAACAATTCTGGAACAATTCATGAGCATTCAACACATCCAATACAATCATCATACAAAAAATCAGAAGCATCAAAGATCAATTGGAATGGAAATGAAATTGCACAAGTTGATCATCAAATTGTGTGACACATATTGTCACACCATACAAACATGTGCATAAAACAGAAATGGAAAATGAGAAAAATACCAAACCAAGCCTCAAACATCCATTAACATGTTAGGAACAATCATGCAAAATTTCAAAGTATTTGGATCAATATCAAGCATTTCATGATAAGATGAATGGAGCAAGGTCACAAATGTACACATGTTCACATATTCTAACACAATTCAAAATCCAGCCATGCACAACTTCAGAAATTAACATCATAAAATAAAGGACATCTCAATGAACAAGTAGCAAAAAACCAGGGATTATTTGGAGCATTTTTCAAATTGTTATGGATTTTTGAAGTTGGAAGAAAAAATTTGAAATGAAAATGGACATGTATATGGAAATAAGGAGGGAAAGGTAATTTGTGAGTGAATTTGAAAAACTGCTTTCGCCAGGACTCGAACTCGGTTGAAATTTGAATGAAGCGCACGCCACACTTAAACGTCGTCGTTTCACACGAAAACCCTAGCGAACCAGATGGACGCTAAAACGGACGCAAAGCCGTCGCTAATCTGGAAAACATCGTCTTCCTCGCGAAGACGATGATGAACAGTAGACCTTCAACAACAAAAATTCCAGAAACTGCTAAATCTTACATCAAACGAAACCTTATGTCATGGAGATCACAGATCAAGCAACATCTAATTCTAATTCATCAAGATCAAAGAGAATCGAGCAAAATAAAATTGATGCATCAAACTTCCATCACACATAACTCACTCAATAATGCACCAAATCATGTGAAATTTAGCTCAGAATTATCAGCAACACAAGATCTACATGAACATACACATAAAACAGAGAATTAAAAGGATCGAAAATGTGACCTCTTGAAGAACAGTTCTTGAAAACGCACGATCCAAGGCTTGCAATGATCCAAATCCACTCCTGAGATGTTATCTTGAAGCTTTGTGTAGTAATTAAAGCTTGGCAAGTGCTAGATCCAGCTCAAATCTGAATTTCCATCTTCACCTTCATGAACTTGCTACACTTGATTTCCACACGAATTCAACAATTCAAAGCTTGATCTGCACTATATCAACACCAGAGAACAAGAATGTGGAAGAATATTGCAATGTTATGTGAAGAAAATTTGAATTGTGCTTGAGAGAAAATTTTGGAGGGAGAGAGAATTTGGATCTAGAAATGGTGAAAAATGATTAAGCTCCTTGAAATTCTGTTAGGTTTTAGTATTTATATGCTCTCTTAATCATATTGCTAACCCACACTTAATTTGGTTAATTGAAATTAGGCAAAATAAGGTGTTTGGCAAAATTTGAAAATTGCATGGTGCATGTAGTAAACCCACGTGAACAGTATCATGTGCTTGATCAAAGTCACTCAAAATCATTTTTTAAACACATTGGCAATGGCAGAAAGCTCCCATGATGCACCATTTTTGAATTTTCAAGTTTCCCTCCAAAATTGACTTGAATGCACAAATGATCATATGATGGAAATTCATGCAATGTGATGGATGTTTTGGAAACTTCATGTCATGACAAGCATTTTAGAAAAAGAGGCACCAAATTTGGAGTTATGAATCAAAAGATATGGCCATTTGAAGTTCCATGCACACTTGGCAATGATTGGACCATATCTCCTCAACCATTCATCAGATGCTCATGATCTTGGACTTTTTGGAAATTGGAGAGAGAGATATTCAACTTTCATGTTGGACAAAATTTCACCTGAAGCTTTTTTGATGATGTAAGATCAAGTTGAATTTGAACCAAAAACTTTCCATTTTTGGAAACTTTCAATTACAGGTCACTTTCCATTTTTGGAAAGTTTTGATCTGGCCTCAAATTCTTCAAGATATGCATTTGACATGATTAATAAGCCTCTTTTGAACATGAATGAGATGTTGAAACTCATTACTCCACCTCCTAGCCCTCAGTTGACTTTCTGTTGACTTTCTAGGTCCTCAAATGACTTGAACATGCTCAGATGACTTTGAGCCTCAACCACTTGATGCAATGGCTCCAAAATGAAACCATAGCTTATACAAGCTCAATAAAATCATATGATGATCTCCTTCTCAAGAAAGACCTCATCTCCTTGAAAATCCCTGAATGGTAGAATGCAATTGATTAGGGTTGACCAGAGATCAAAACCCTAATCCCAAAGCATTTGAGCATGAACAATGAGCCTTTGAGGAGGATATAACTATGATGATGATGACATATCCTTGCCAATAAGATAATGGTAAAACTCCTTGAGGGACCAAGAAACCCTAATTGAAGCACAAACCCTCAGATGGCTAGTGATCAATCCATGAGACCCTCAGGCATGAATCTCTTAACCTCTCTATCTTCTGAGAAAGACTTTAGAGGATGACTTGCTTGTTATCAGATGATATGCAATATGCAAATGTCTAATGTCCTAAATGAAATGCAATATGCTAAGCTAGTCCCAAGAAAGGAGGGCAAATTTTGAGGTGTTACAATGCCTAAGGGAGAAGTGAACATTATTGGGCATTTCTATTATCATCAATAAAATGCAATTTTATTCATCCACATCTATGATGTTTTATTATTACTTTTTGATTTTCTGAAAATGGTAATCACAAAAAAACATAAATAAATAATAATAATCCATCTGCATAATATTTGGTCACAATTCACTTCTCTAAAATCAAAATATCAAATCATTATGCAGGTTAGTTCTCAAACCCATTGAATACAATGATCCTACTCCCTCTCCAAACTTTGATTTCCCTGTGTTTAAAGTTGAGGAAGAAATTGATGATGAAGAAGTATCTGATGAATTATCTCATCTACTTGAGCACGAGGAAAAAGACATTCAGCCATTTGAGGAGCAGGTTGAACTAGTCAACTTGAGTTCCGAAGATGATGTGGAGGAGGTCAAGATTGGGTCTCAATTGTGTCCAGAGGCTAAGAAGGGGTTGATTGATCTTCTTCGAGAATATTCAGATGTGTTTGCTTGGTCCTATCAAGACATGCCTGGTTTGGATTTTGAGATCGTGGAGTATAGATTGCCATTGAAGTCAGAATGCCCGTCGGTTAAGTAGAAATTGAGAAGAACTCATCCTGATATGGAAGTTAAGATCAAAGAGGAAGTGCAGAAACAGATTATTGTTGGTTTTCTTGTAACCTCCGAGTATCCGCAGTGGGTGGCCAATATTGTGCTTGTTCCGAAGAAAGATGGAAAAGTCTGCATGTGTGTTGATTATAGAGATTTAAACAAAGCTAGTCTGAAAGATGATTTTCCTCTACAACACATTGACATGTTG
Organism: Lathyrus oleraceus; assembly: GCF_024323335.1. NCBI lineage: Eukaryota > Viridiplantae > Streptophyta > Magnoliopsida > Fabales > Fabaceae > Lathyrus > Lathyrus oleraceus. The sequence goes on from NC_066582.1 coordinate 260,669,010, forward strand.
GTAGACAATACAGCTAAATTCAAATTCTTTTCATTTATGGGTGGATTTTCCGGTTATAATCAAATCAAAATGGCACCTGAAGATATGGATAAGACCACATTCATTACACCCTGGGGAACATTCTATTATAGAGTGATGCCTTTCAGTTTATTTAATGTTGGTGCAACGTACCAGAGGGCTATGACCACTCTTTTTCATGATATGATGCATAAAGAGATTGAAGTTTATCTTGATGACATGATTGCCAAATCAAGCGATGAAGAAGAACATGTTGAGCATTTGTTGAAGTTATTCCAGCATTTGAGGAAATACAAACTCCGCTTGAATCCCAATAAGTGTACTTTTGGTGTTCATTCTGGTAAGTTGTTTGGCTTTATTGTCAGTGAGAAGGGTATTGAACTTGATCCTGCCAAGGTCAAAGCAATACAAGAAATGCTTGCGCCCAAAACTGAGAAACAAGTCAGGAGTTTTCTCGACCGCTTGAACTATATCTCAAGATTTTATCACATATGACTGCCACATGTGCGCCTATATTCAAGCTTATTCGGAAAGATCAAACTTGTGATTGGACCAAAGATTGCCAGAAAGCATTTGATAGTATCAAAGAGTATCTACTTGAGCCTCTGATTCTGTCTCCGCCTGTTGAAGTAAGACCTTTGATCATGTATTTCACTGTGCTCGATGAGAGTATGGGTTGTGTTCTTGGTCAGTAAGATGAATCTGGTAAGAAAGAATATGCAATTTACTACCTCAATAAGAAGTTCACTGACTGTGAGACTAGGTATTCTATGCTTAAAAAGACTTGTTGCGCATTGGCTTGGGCTGCTAAGCGTCTGCGCCGGTACATGTTGAATCATACTACTTGGTTGATATCCAAAATGGATCCAATCAAGTATATTTTTGAAAAGCCTACTTTAACTAGGAGGATTTCCCGTTGGCAGATGTTGTTATCAGAGTATGATATTGAATACCGATCTCAAAAAGCTATTAAAGGTAGTGTCTTGACTGACCATTTGGCTCACCAACCGATTGAAGACTATCAGTCAGTGCAATATGATTTTCATGATGAAGAGATTTTTTACTTGAAAATGAAAGATTGTGATGAACCATTTCTTGAAGAAGGACCAGAACCTGGTTCCCGTTGGGGCATGGTATTCGATGGAGCTGTTAATTCGTATGGTAATGGCATCAGGGCAGTGATTATTAATCCTCAAGGCACTCATTTTCTGTTTACAGCTAGATTGACTTTCAAGTGTACAAACAATATGGCTGAGTATGAAGCTTGCATTATAGGGCTTGAAGAGGCCATTGATCTCAGAATCAAGTATCTTGATGTCTATGGAGATTCGGCTTTGGTTGTGAATCAGATCAAAGGTGAATGGGAGACGAATCAACCTAGTTTGATACCATATAGAGACTGTGCGAGGAGGATCTTAACTTTCTTTACAAAGGTTTAGTTTCATCATATCCCTCGAGATGAAAACCGGATGGCAGATTCTCTTGCAACGTTGGCTTCAATGATCATGGTAAAATTTTGGAATGAAGTTCCCAATTTAATTGTGATGCGTCTTGATAGGCCAGCTCATGTGATCACCATTGAAGATGTTAAAGATGAAAAGCCATGGTATTTCGATATCAAGTGTTTCCTCCAAAGTCAGATTTACCACCTGGGGCATCTTTGAAAGATAAGAAGACTTTGAGAAGATTAGTTGGCAACTTCTACCTGAATGGTGATGTGCTTTACAAGAGAAACATTGATATGGTTTTGCTTAGATGTATGGATAGACACGAAGCATACATGTTAATGATTGAAGTCCATGAAGGTTCCTTTGGTACTCATTCAAATGGACATGTTATGTCAACTAAGATGTTGAGAGCAGGTTACTATTGGCTGACAATGGAATATGATTGTTGCAAGTTTGTGAAGAAATGCCACAAGTGTCAAATTTATGCAGATAAGATTCATGTTCCTCTGACACTGTTGAATGTCATCTCCTCTCCATGGCCCTTCTCCATACGGGGAATTGATGTGATTGGCATGATTGAACCCAAAGCTTCGAATGGACATCATTTTATTTTGGTGGTTATTAACTACTTCACAAAGTGGGTTGAAGCGGCATCATATGCAAATGTAACCAAGCAAGTTGTTGTAAGGTTTATCAAGAATCAGACTATATGCCATTATGGTGTGCCGAGTAAGATCATTACTGATAATGGATCTAACTTAACCAATAATATGGTGGAATATATTTGTAAAGACTTCAAGATTGCACATCATAATTCTTCTCCCTACAGACCAAAGATGAATGGGGTTGTTGAAGCTGCAAACAAAAATATCAAGAAGATCATTCACAAGATGGTTGTGACATATAAAGATTGGCATGAGATGCTCCCATTTGCTTTGCATGGGTACTGTACATCCATCCGCACTTCAACAGGGGCAACCCCTTTCTCACTTGTTTATGGTATGGAAGTTGTGCTCCCCATGGAAGTTGAGATCCCATCACTGCGTGTCTTGATGGAAGCCAAGTTGACTGAATTTGAATGGTGCCAGACCAGATATGATCGGTTGAATTTAATTGAAGAGAAGAGATTGACTTCCATGTGTCATGGTCAGTTATATCAGCAAAGAGTGAAGAAGGCATTTGATAAGAAGGCCAGGCCTCGTGTGTTCAGAGAAGGTGATCCTGTGCTCAAGAAGATTCTATCTTTCAAACTAAATGCTAGGGGAAAATGGACTCCTAATTATGAAGGCTCATATGTTGTTAAGAAAGCCTTTTTAGGCGGTGCTTTGATTCTCACAACTATGGATGGTGAAGAGGTCACTCGTCCTGTGAGCGTCGATGCAGTAAAGAAATACTTCGCCTAAAAAAGAAAAGAACAACTCGCTAAACTGAAAACCCAAAAGGGCGGCTTAAGAAAAAATGAGTGTCTCGGTGGATTGAAAACTCAAAAGGGTGATCCAGGCAAAAGTTAGAGACATAAAACATAAAATTTATCCCGCTAGATTGAGTACCCCGCCTTGGGGTAATCTAGGCAAAAATTAGGGATTATGGCAAGTAACTGCATTTGGTTGGTCTTGATCGTTGGAGCAGTTTCGAGCAAGTCATTTGGTCATAATTCATCATTCTCAACTGAGACCGAGAGCACGACGGATATTGAAGTTGGTAGGGAGAGTAGTGATCATTGTATTCAATGTATCCCTTTTCCATGTAAATTACCATTTTCAACTTTTGTAAAGATACATCGAGTCTTGTCATTTACAGACTACCATCCTATTAAATAAAGTTGAGCTTTTTATCCAATTGTTTCTACTCTTATTTATTTCAGATAAATAAAATTGAATTTTATGATGATAATTTTGAAAGGAATTAGTAATTTAACACCATTTTTTTCTTAAGAATATAAAAGCAATCACTTTAAAAGCAACCGATTTCAGTAAGAAATATCAACAGCAGTCCGAGAACAAGTAAGTCTTGAAATGCGAAGTTTTGTTGGTCTTCCCTAAGCAGTTGGTTTGGTAATTTTTCCCAAATAATTCATCACTTATCCCCAGTAGAGTTGAGCTGGTGATCGGTCCTTTTTTGCAAACTTTTACCCCAGCTGAGTTGTAAGCTCACATCCTCGGCAGTTTTCCTAGATCCTCCATGCAGAGTTTTATCTCTTATACTTCCCGACGGAGTTCATCTTCAGATACAGCAGTATTAATTTTGAGCAGTATTTGACTTGGTCCCCTGCGAGGTTGTCTCCCATTTGATATGGTGTTGACCTAAAATTCCCCGCAGAGTTGATAACTTGGATCCTCAACAGATCTTTTCTCTTTCCCTATCCAGGATTGATATATTCAAAGCCTGATTATTTATGTTCATCCCCAACATTTTTTCTCCAGTTGGTTTTTCCATCTTGTTGAGATTAGCCGAGTGTTGTAGTGGTGATTCAGATCTGTGATATTTGTATCCTTTGTGTTATTTTGTCAACATAATCATAATCATATACATACATATTCATGCATAAAGCACAACATCGTATATTTCTTTATACATTTGTTATTGCATTTGATTTCCTTATTCTGATCTCCTACTACGGTGATATTATTTCCCCATGCAGATTTGGTGTGTCTGTCCTCTTTCAATTATAGAGTGCCAGCCCATTAAGCAGAAAGAACTTAACCTTTCTCATTCCCCACTGAGTTATTTCCTCGTGGATGATTATTATTTCAGTTTCCTCCCCAGTTAATTATCTGGATCGAACCACTCCCCTTGAGTTATATCCTTATTTGGGTTGAGTCCTTGTTTGACCATTTTTTTCTAGCTCTTACCTAGATAGATATCTTGGTCTCCTGGGAGTCTATTACCCAGTAATTGGTAATTCTCTTCTCGTTTTTCGAGTACATTACTTTCGCCCAATACCTTGCAAAATATAATCTACTTCCTTTGCTTTCCCCAACGGATTCGTTTTCACGTTTCCCCAGACAATCTATCCTTGATATGTTCTCCTAACCGGTGACGGTTTTTTGGTTTTCTACCCAGTAAAAAGGCAGTTATAATTCCTATTTCATTCCCCAGAGAGTTAATCCTTGATATGTTCATCTTAACCGATGACGGATTTTCTCCTCTTTGCGGTCTTCTGCCCAGTAACCGATAGTTGTAAATCCTGCTTCCCCCTGCTGAGTCTATCCTTGATATGTTCATCTTAATCGGTGATGGATATTCTCTTTTTTGGTATTCTATCCAGTAACTGATAGATATAATTCCTATTTTTTCCCGACAATCTATCCTTGATATGTTCATCCTAACCGATGACGGATATTCTTCCTTTGAGTCTATCCTTGATATGTTCACTTTAACCGGTGACAGATATTCTCTCTTTGGTCTTCTGCCCAGTAACCGGTAGTTGTAAATCCTATTTGATATTTTCCCTAGCAGGTTGTTCTTACCCAGTAACCGGTAACGAATACACCTCCTTTTTCTCAGCGAGTCATCCTTGATATGTTTACCATAATCGGTAACGGATGTCCCTCTGTCAGAGTACATTATCTTCCTACCCAGTAACTAGTAAAAGATAATATACTTATGGTACTCCTGTGTTGAAGATTATTCTGGTAATTGAGTTTGAGTGCATATTTCCTCAGCGAAGTCTTCAATCCCCTGTTTGATACAAGTATTTCAGTTTTGTTCTGATTTACCCGTTTCCCCTGCAGATTTTCCTTATCCCCAACCGAGTCTTTCCATTGATTTATTTTCATGGAATTTCCCCTCGTGTCTCCAGCAGTTTTTAAGTCGTAGCCTGGCCTATGCACAGTAGTTTATCCCTAGAGTCTCTGTCTCCCCAGTGAGTGTTCCTTATGGAATGCATTATGCTCCTGAGGACTGTCAGTCTCTCCGGATTCTTTTCCTTTGTGGAAATATTTTCCCCACATAGATTACTTTTAACATTCATACCATATGCATCATGAGGTCTCTTAGGGGCCAAAATTTGTTTCTATATATTGTTATTTAAGTCCATTCTACTGAGTTGATACGAAGATTTTAACCTTCACATCCTCAGTTAGAATGTCCTTAAATAGGGACAGTTGTAAGACCCCAATTTTGACCCTAAGATCCCTCATGCAATCTCATCACATGCATTGGCTTTGGGATCACACCCTGGCATCCTCTTTACCCCTCATTCAATGGTTTTACATTGGGAGAGTTTATAAAGCACATTTGATTGTATCATACTTTGATTGTCATTATCTACTAATCAAAATACCAAAAATATGTCAATGAATAGTTTGTTGCTTTTGTAGGTAGTATGTGCATCCACCAATGCCTCATCAAGCTCATACCTAGAGTTTGAGTTCTCAATGCAAGAAGACTAATCAAGATATGGTTTAAATTGGTTCTAGACATCATATATGTATTCCCATGGTCTTCAAATATCATTTTGATCAAGAAAACATCAAGAGCTTGAAGATTGTTTTCCTTGGAAGCCCTAACTCATTTGGGTATCTTGTGTGACTTCCTCAACATGTTTCTTCATCATTTGATCAAATATTTCAAGGGATACTTCATATTACATTATCTTACACATATATGATCCTCCATGAGTCCCAATTATCAAGATAAAGTCAAGTTTGCAAGTTGGTTCATGGTGGTTAACCAGAGAAAATCAACTAGTCAAAACTAGGGTTCCCTAGACCCTATCTCCTACAATTTTTGTCATATGAAAATGATTCCAAGAGAAACGTTACTCGTTATGAGATTACAAACAAATTCCATCTTTAAGTAAAGAGCTATTTTTTCTTGGAAAGTCATTTTTTATGGTGAAAGATTATAGGTCATTTTGTATGAACCCTAGTTAGGAGGTCAACTTCCAAAGAGCATAGCTTGCTCAATTTTTATGAGATGAAAGCCATTTTAGTTTCATGATCAAATTAAATATGTCCTTTCCAACATTTATGTTTGGAATAAGTTCAAATACAAATTTAAAATGCATGTTCCAAGAGGAAACATTATTGGTCATTTTGGGTCATTACCATTGAACAAGTGATTTTCCTCAACTTCTAAAATGCATACCTCCTTTATGCCAAATCCAAATAAGGTCAAATTTATGACCAAATTAAAGATGTTTGAAAGAGCTACAACTTTTATGAAGGAACCTTTTCCATTTGAAGTCCATAGAAAAAGTTATTCAAGGTGGAAGAAGTGAACATTTGACTTGGTACTTAGAAAATAATCAAATATGTTTTATTTTCCAAACTTCCACCTCAAAATTCATCATGATTCAAGCTTCAAATGGAAACGTGTTCAACATTAAAGTTGTTCCCCTTGACCTCACCCTTCTAAAAAGTCCAAGATCACCCCATTTGGACTAAAATTGAGGGACTTGTGCATGGCTTCTTTGTGGGGTTTGTTTTGGCAATATTTTGATTCAAATGATCATTCCTCTTTGCATGCTTCCATGTGATGACCTCAGTACTCTTTGTGCATGAATTGGAGATGTATTACATCATTCTTTAGGCCCAAACTATTTCCCATGCATCCATGCATCTTGGTTTCCAATTTTGGCAAAATTTCAAGTGGTGCAAAGATCAATTCCCTTGCTTATTTAAACAAGCTCTTGGCCTCATAATTCACATCAACACCTTGCCCAAGCTTTGCCAAGAGAACTCAGACCCTCACACAATAGAATTTCTTGAGGATTTCTTTGAAATCGAGTTTGAATTTCACTTTCTATTTTGCAGTTCAAACTCCAAGAATTCATTGCCTTTTCCATCTCAATTGATTACGACAAGCAAGAGGAGGAAGGATCGAGAAAATCCAGATCAAGATCAAGTTGAATTGAAGCTACTCGAAGGTGGAATTTTAGAAACTTCTCTTCTTCGATTCTCCCTCATTTCTCAATTATTTTGATTTATTTTTGGTTAGCTGAAGTCCTACCAATGTAGGAAACAAGATTGAGTTGCTTTGAGGTCAAATCGAAGCAACTCAGTTCATGATCCTCAAAATTCAAATCCCTGTATCTTTTTATATACTTGGAATTGGAGAAAATTGAGGCCAGATTCGAGGTCCTGAGCATTTTCTCTTTGAAATAGTGTCCTTGTTTTTCATTTTTCATTAAGTTGAGGTTGGACCAGTCCGGTGGTAATCGACGGAGAAGATGATCGGAGCTAGGGCTCCGGTGGTGCGTTGGCAAAGCCCAAGCCATCTGATCTGGTTCAAATGTTTTAATCTTGATCGTTCATTCTGATTACCACGCATACATTGCATTGACCAAGGAGCACGGTAAAATGCGCGCGTGTGGCCATCAGATCTGCCACCTTAATTAATGAGAGAGATCTGATGGCCCTTGTTTTTTATTTTCTTTTTAATTTTTGAATTTATGTTTGATTGCTTTATTTTGTTTAATTCATAATAATTTCGTTTCTTATCCAAAAAATATGAGATTTTCACCAAAAATCTTTAAATATTTTTCTCTTTCATTTTATGAATTAAAAATATCGTTTGGATTAATTTTGATATTTTTCATGAATTAAATATTTTTGTGTATATTTTTAATTGTTTAAAAATACTTCTAACTTTTCAAAAATGATGAAAAATTTTGTCTAAGGTCCTTTGACCTTGTTTGACCTAGGATAAGTCTCTTGGCCATTTATTTGGTGTTTTGAAGAGATCTTAGTTTTTGACCAAATTAAATCGAATTTTAATGCATTTTTAATTTGATTTTTAATTGATTAATTGTTTAAAAATTATATTGAGCCATTTTTATGGTTTTGTGATGTTTGACTATTTGTTTGGGCCTTGGTCAAGGTTGATTTGACTTTTGTTGGATTAAAATCATTGGATTTATGAGATTGATGAAATGTACATTTCATCTCCTAAAATGAATGAATGATTTTAACTTGATAAAATTCCTCCAATGACCAATTTATGTTTCTCCCATTCCCTTCCCCCTTCATATTCATCCCCATTCTTTCCCATTCCTTTCATTGACCAATGAAATCTCAAATATTCTAAGGCTAAGTGGTTCACCAATGACCTTGTGTCAGATGAACCAATACAAGTATGGATGAGATAAGTCTATCCCTCTTGATCTTTTCTTTTAGTGTGTGGTATGTTTTAGAAGTTTGGTTGAGTATACCAAATCTCTAACATACATGCATTAACACCTAAATTTTTATTGCCCGGCCTCAGATAGTCGTGACTTCTACATAAGTCTAATTACGATTGCTTAACATATAGCTAAATTTGATCCTAAAGGCATGGCATTCTAGTAAGTGAGATTGTAAGTCTCTCATCCTTCATGGTATTGTGTGGAAACTTTGCCTTTTTTCCATCCTATGGAAAATGTCTTAGTTCAAGGATCCATGCTTGTGAATAGATGGTCGAGTGTTCTCCAGAGAATGACTTAATCAATTAAAAAGCAAAACACCACTAACACTTGACTAACATTTGACTAACTATTGTTAATATTGCTTTACCTCCAAGTCATTTACTTTATGCAATTTAATTTCTAGTCATTTATCATTCTTTGACATTTATATTTCATTAAACTTATTTATGTTTATGCCATTTTTACTTTGCTCATTTGAGTCATATCTTGTGATTGTATATATTGTTTGTGCATTTTGATTGTGCTTGTGGTCTTAGGACCTTAAAATACTTAATAAACAACAAAAACCCTAAAAAATGTTTGGTGTATTGTTGAGCTTGATCTGAACTTTTGGACTTAGAACTAGCCAACATTCCCTATGCAAAAAGGACTTGGCCAATGTCAATATTATGAGACCAAGTTATTGTGAACTGAGCATTCATCTGATGCAAGTCTTGGGATTTATTTGAATTTATCTGCTACATTGTCTTGATGCAAACTGTTATTTTGATCTTGTGTCTAATGCTTTATTCTAAGTTGATCAAGGAGTATTTGATTTGATACATGAGAAGATAAAGAAGACTGCTAGCTATGGGATTTGCTGGCTTGGATGTGGCTATCTTTATTTGATGCATTGACCTTCATGATGTCTAATATTGTTGTTTTCTTGTTGATTATTGCTTGATTCAAAGTCCAAAGGAAAAATGGGTTTTTATATGACATTCTTGTCTGTTGGATTGCATCCCATTGGTCAGATCTTTTCAACTCTTAACTTTTAATTTTATGCTTAGGGTAGCCACTTCATCTTCTCCCACTTCTTAAATTTTAAAATCTCTCCCCCTTTTTAAAAACTTTCTTTGCTTGTGATTTCAAACTTAGACTGTGTTTTAATAATTAGAAACTTTGGCCTTATCCCATTGAATTATCAAACTCTTTCTCAAATCAAAACTGTAAATAACCTTAATCATATTGACTTAAAATTTCAAAAGACAAAAAGAACTAACAACTTCATTCAAATCTTTTGGCCTTTGTTCCCTTCTCAATTAAACTTCTGATTAAAAGCAATTCACTCATTTTGAAATTGTTACCACGAACTACAAGGTTTTGATCCCTCATTTTTATGTTGGTACGTAGGCACAAGTCCGAAGGTCTTGTCAAACACAAAAATATAATTAATGAATTCTTTTCTCATCCCCACACCCTATTTTTCTCAAACATCTTTTATACCAAATACATATGCACATATAAAAAAGGGCTCCCTAGGAGTACCTAGGGCACTTTGGGTGCTAACACCTTCCCTCTATGTAACCAACCCCCTTACCTGTAATCTCTGGCATTTTATTAGTTTTGATTTGAAAACTTCTTATCTTTGGGTTTTGTTCGTACTTTTCCCTTTTCCTTTGGAAACAATAAAAGCATGGTGGCGACTCTGGTTTTATTGACGACAAGGTTACCTATAGCTTGATGGTCATGAATTTACCGCTACAACCATGACCATAACTTTTTTCCAGTAACCTCCCAAATCAAACCTAAATGCAATGTAAACCATAATAATCTATAGATCCAAACCTTCAAAACAATAATCAACCATTCAAAATATGGAATCAAACCGCAAATTCAAAATCCAAACAAACCCTAAAATCCCTCTTATTACACTCGTAACCCATTCAAATCAGGAAAGCAGACAAACAATTAAGTGCGTCAATAACATGTGAAATGGAAGTCCAACATGCTTAGAGGGGCGTTCTCCGGTAAAGGTAAAATTCGATCTTTTTTCTCTTCTTTTCGATCCAGTAGTCACTTCTCCTTCTTTAACTTATTCTTTTTTCTTGTTTGACGCGAGGTATAAGTTGTGTTGTGATAGAGGCTGAACTTAGAGAATTTAGGGTTTCAATTTGAAACCCTAATTCTATTTCGATTCAAGCTTTAGTGGAAGGATTTGGATTGCAGCAGCTGAAGAATTTTTAGGGGGTTTTCTTTCTGTCCTTCATCATGTTTTAGATTATAGTTTATATAGATTAGTTTTTAGGTTTAGGTTTTTAATTATATTGATTTAGTTAGGTATTTTAGGATTTGATTTGTATTAGAAATTAGGTTTTCAGATTTTGTCTGAAAGTATATTTTAGGTTTGAAAAGTAATAGATTATTTGATGTATGTAGTCTTGACTCGATTTGTAATTCGTAGTCCCAATTTACATGAATAAAAATGGAAAGTTCGGATTGAATCTTGTTTACTATTTGGTTACTCATTTTGTGCGTGAAATCAGGGGTTTGATTGTGGAAGAAGATGAACAAGGTTTTGGGTCAATATCCTGACCCGGTTGGGTGATGGATTTGGGTCACGTTTGACACGGTTAAAATATGGACTTAGGTCACACTTAACCCAATTGGAAAAGGCCCGATTCGGGCTAGCTCAAATAACAAATGTAATTGAGGCCCAATAACAATAACCCAGGATACCGAAAAATTAAAAAAGAATAAAATCTAATTAAATAATAACTTAATTATAATAATTCATTAATAATAATATTAATATTATAATAATTCAACTTTTAATAATATTGATAATAGTATTTCTAATCATGATAAATGATAATAATAAATAATAATAATATTGATAAATAACAATATTAATAAATAATAATAACATTAGTAAATAATAATAATAATAATAATAATAACATTAATAAATAATAATAGTATTAATTACTAAAAATATTAATAATATATCTACCGATAATAAAGAATATTAATATAATGATAATAACATTAATAAATAATATTAATAAGTAGTAATAATATAAATACTCTAATGAGCTCAATTACGTCACTAATTAAAAGTCCTATTATTATTTCCCTTTCTATAATAATTTGATAAGAAAATAATTTAACCCTAATTTTTATCCTGATATTATATGTTTCAAATGATAACGTTAACCCCGATTAACCACTCCTATATACCTCTAGCACGATAATATATCAAATTATACCCCTAAATCGAAATCTAGTTCCTATGAGGAATTAAAAGTCAAAATGGTCATCCTTCGATTTTTTAGGTCATTGGAGTTGTCCAGATGACCTGTATGGGAATCTGAATACGTTGGTGACTTGCATCATAAGTTAGTGGTAAGGACAAAGAGGGTGGTCAAAATTTGGGGTACGGCAGTTGCCCTTATTTAATCAATCTTCAAACTGAGATCATGATGTCGGTGAATCTTCTCATGGTGGTGATGGTTAAATATAGAGATGAACCTTAATTTTGACTGCGAAGTTAGTATACCCTAGGAACGAACGAGGATTTTAGCAATCCATGACACTCTGTTGGCCTCCATGACAACTTATGATGGAACCCCTGATGATAAAATCTCTGATGAAACCCGTGGTAAACCCTCTTGAAAAACTCTGGCGAAACCCTTTGATTACGGTAGAACCCCTTGATAACAATTCTGGTAGAACCCCTTTGATAGGATTCTTTGATATAATCCTTTGACATAATCTTTTGATATAATCCCTTGTACTGGTGACAGAAATCTTGATATAATCCCGGTGAAATTTCCTTGGCGAAACCCCTGGTGAAACCCCATGCTAAAAATTATTTTGTAGGACCCCGTGATAACCTTGATGGACCCTTATGATGAATTTCCTTGATATAAAAATGCTGATAAGATCTCCTGATATTATCCCTGATGTACTTTATGGAAAGTATCTCGCGTGTAGGGTAGATTAGTGAGTTGGGGATGTGAGAGGTGAAGACCTTCTCACTAGCTGGCAATGATCATTAAGGATGATCTACTACCGGATAAATTCCTTTAAAGGCTTATTGAGCTTGTTGGGGGAGCCCTTTGATGCTCACGGAAGTGTTACTTACTGGGTGTCACCAATAAGTGTTCCCGCTTGGGGAAATGTATTGGTATAGTTAGGGATTAGACCTCTAAGAGTGGTCACAAATCCTATGTCATGTATTATGTATGCATGTTTATGGATGTATTATGTATGCATGTTTATGGGTATGCATATTTTGAATTAATGTATGTTTTATGCATGATGTGGTTTTGGGGCTGACGCCTCTTTTATGGTATGTATATGTGATGCATGACTTTGTGGGAACCAATATATTCGTGATGTAACACCCCGATAATAATAAAATAATTATTTAAATTGAGTTAATAATATATTTATTAATTTAATTAAATAATTAGAAATTTTATTATTATTATTATTGGATTATTATTATTATTGGAAAATATATAAGTTGGAATTAAGGAAAAGAGCCCATTTGGAGTAAAAAGGTTTTTACGTGAAAAGCAGAGAAGCGATCGTGAAAGAGGAAAAGGGCAAAGAGGCAGAGCAAGAGGAAGAAGGTTGGAGAAGAGAAGAGCTTGGAGCTCAAAGATCCGCCGGATTAAATCAGGTAAGGGGGGTTTATCGTCGTTTAATGGGTATTATGGATTAGCATGTACTGGGTAGTGATAAGCCATGGAATTGACCCTAATTGGGATTACGAATGCTGAAACATTATGTTGGATAAATTGTGTTTAGGCTGTAATTGAATTTGTGTTTGAGTTAGTTGTGAATTTCCGAACGTATAGCTTTTTACGGAATTGGAATCGGAGGTCCGGAAGTCCTCCAACGGCGGAAAATGCGGAGAATTCTGCATTCTGCCTTGTGTTAGCGCAGGAACAGCTTCTGTCTTGCGTTAACCGGTTAACCCAGGGTGTTAACCGGTTAACACTGTGTTGAATTGTGTAAATTGCTGTTTTGTTTGCGTTAACCGGTTAACCCAGGGTGTTAACCGGTTAACACTGTTGTGATTGCTGAGATATTGCTGTTTGTGCTGCGTTAACCGGTTAACCCAGGGCGTTAACCGGTTAACACTGTTAAGTTTTGGGACAGGAAGCGTGTTTGTGCTGCGTTAACCGGTTAACCCAGGGCGTTAACCGGTTAACGCTGTTGCAGAGGGGAAAAAGTGTTGATTAAAATGTTGTATGCCTAATTGATGGTTGCCTATACCCGTGTGTGATGTAGTAGGGATTATTTCCCGCTGTTTTGAGCAGTATCGGTATTAGTAGAGTGTGCTAATACTGTGATTGAATTAATTGACATGATATGATGTTTTGATACATGTGTTGATGATGTGTGATGGTATGCATAATATTGTGAATGTATATGTTATGCATGTGTTGTGAATGGACTGTTTTATGGCTTAGAGTGTGAGCATATGTCCATTGTGGATTTTGTTGTGATGTTGCATTGCTAGATGATTAGCATGCATATTGTGGCCTTTATGGTGGTAGCTAATTCCCGTGGTGAGGAATTAGTGATGTTAGTCGTGTTGGACTGTTGTTGATGTTGGCATGCTAGGTGAATTAGCGTGCATAGCATGGCCCTTGGGGTGGTAGCTAATTCCCATAGTGAGGAATTAGTGATGTGAGTCACTAGGTCTCAAATGAGTGGGACTAGTGAGCTTGGTAGCCGTACCTGGATTGGTCGGTGAAGTTGAACTATATGTTCAAGAATAGTCGGTACCGCATGCATGGAGTCTCATTGCATAAATTTTGTATGGCGTATAATATGAATGGATGTATTCCAGTATTATACGTGTGTTGTGTGTTTGTGTTGGCATTGAGTATGAGTATGAAGTGTGTTGGTGTTGAATATGATATTTGAGTTGATGTGTCGTTACTGAATAAGTGATATGATTAGGGTGATTAATGTGTTATTTACTTAACAATACATGAGATTTTATAATGCTTGTTATATCGATTGAGGAACTCACCCTTACAACTTTATTTTCAGGTAACGAGCAGTGATTGAGTAGAAGCTAGTCCTTGGAGTCTAGTATAGTTCCTTAGGGGGTCGTGCTCTGATAGATGTAACATCGGGACGGGATGTTTTACTTATTTCATTGATGATTGTTGAATAAGTTTACATGTATTGTGTTACATGTTTTATACTGATGTTGGATTTTATTCCGCTGCGAATTATGCAAATGTTTTATTTGATTAAATAAATGAGCATGACAGGATGATTTGGAACATGGTGTGAAGTGTTTGTGTGACACCCTTAAATGGCATAATTACTCTGATTTATATATGTTGTTTTAATTAAATATTTGGGGTATTCTAGAAGGGTGTTACACGTGACATTTTGACTCTCTGACCCCTTGAGATTTGGATGTGGCCATGGAACTGGCCGTGATCCTCTTAATATCCGAGAATATACAATGTTCTTTTTCGTAAGGGAAGAAACTTTCATGCTGGTGTGACTGTTGATTTATGGACCATGTGCATGGCTTTGAGAGACAATGTTGGAAGAGTATGATCCCTTTGACATTTTTGAAATTGAAGTAAAATATGTTTTCTCCTGACATCCTTTTTTATTATGCCCAACGTTTCAATGCATTATTCATAAATAATTGATATTTTGTAATCAAGCGGAAAAATTGAAAAGCAAAGAAAGAGATTTAAAAAACACATTTTATTAGATTTGGCTAGTAAATGGGTAATAGTACATAAGGAAGTAATCCCCATAAGGAGAGATTACCAAAAATCTAAGAAGATGTAAAAATGGAAATGAAAAATAAATTTATTCCTATCCGTATTAAACCTAACACATGATATTATGCTTATGTCTTCGAGGTCTCAATACTTTGCTTCCGACAGTGATTATTGAACTGATTACTCCCATCTGAATTCCTACCGTAGGATGAAATAAATGATGTGGTCATATTCCTTTTGGATATCCCTAATTTTTGTATGGACCTCTCTTTTCGAGTCTTAGTCCACCGGGATGATAAATTTTGTTTTTCCTAAGCCGCCATTTTGGGTTTTCGACTTATCGGGTTTTTTTATGTAAGTCCCTACTTTTTGCCTGGATTGTTTTTTCAAGTTTTTAGTCCACCGGGACGCCCTAATTTTTGCCGAGGTCGCCCTTTAGGCTTTTCAACTTAGTGGGATTTTTATCCTCTTTTTCTAGGCATAATATTTCTTGAATGTGTCGGAGTTTATAGATCGTGGTAACTCCGCTCCATCCATGGTTGTAAGAATCAAGGCTCTGCCAGAGAAGGCCTTCTTCATGACATATGGTCCCTCGTAGTTCGGGGTCCATTTGCCACGGGGATCTTTATGGATGGGCATAATATTTTTTAGCACTAGATCACCTTTTTCACAGTGTCGAGGATGAACTTTCTTGTCGAATGTTTTCTTGAGCATGCACTGATATAGTTGCATGTGACATACCGCAACCATGCACTTCTCTTCTATAAGGTTTAATTGACCAAACTGCAGCATCATCAAGGTTAACCTAATGGTCGAGCCCTAGATACAACCTCTAGATAAACTGTATTAGAAAAATACATGATTAGAAGATTTATAATTTTGTAATATTAAAACCAAATTTAGAGTTGTTTAATTGTAATACATCGTCTGGTCCAAGGTGGTATATAAGATTGTGATAGACTATTATAGCTTGTTTGGGACATTTGTTGTAGATCCTCAGAAAAGACCACCTAAACCGAAAAGATTGAAAATAAATTATTTATAGTTAGTTGTAGTATAAAGTAATCAATTCGGAGATATAAAATAAACTTACTTTGTTGCGAAGGGGGCGTGAATGGCTTCTCGTTGACCGGGGAAATTGACGACATTCTCGACCAACCCCATGCTTGTATCAAAAAGGCGCAAGAATAAAACGAACAAGTATCCTTTTGTGCATTTTTACACAAAGAACTATATAGATGGAATAAAACAGCTAAATCCCAACTATATGTTCCTATTTTATTTATGTTTCTTAACAACGACAAATACATAATATTTACCTTATTACCAATAGTTTCAGGAAATAAAAAATTACCAAATAGAATCATAATATAATACCGAGTTTTAAGTATTTTTTTCATACTCAGTCGAATCTTCGATTAATGTTATACTTGAATAGTATTGTTTAAGATATTTTAGATTAATACCTTGACCCCCTAGTTGTGTCTTCACACAAAGGGGAACCCAACAATTCTTCGCATATTGCATTATTTTGGTTAACTCAACCATTAACAGCCTTACCTTCGATAGGTAGACCCAATAACGTGTACATGTCCTCTAGTGTAACGGTGAATTCACCGAACGGAAGGTGAAATGTGTGTGTCTCGGGTCTCCACCTTTATATCAAAGCAAGTATAATTTTTTAATCAACAGAGTATATGACTATGTCGAGTAAATGAACAAAACCACCTGCTCGTAAATATGGTTTTATCAATGGATCGTGTGGTACATATTCATGTACACGGCATCGAAATCTCTTTGGATCCTAACAAAAGAGAATTAAGGAAAATAATTAAGGAAAATAAATAAGGAAAATTATTAGCGGGAAATTTTATAATACATTCAAAATAGTAACTTACAAACTCCGCAATGTTGTTGATAGTTCCTCGATGTTCATCACCCATGGTTAGTAGAGACATTTTTTGAAATGATTTTGAGTGTTTGTTGCCAATAAAGTGGATAGATTGAGTGTTTGTTGCTGATAAAGTGGATAGATTGTGTGTGTTTGATGGAAATGCTAAGTAACATAGACATATATATAGCATTCACGTGAAGAAATGTTGCATGTAATCTCCAATGTATGTGCCATACCCAATGGCGCATGAGTTGTTTTTTATGAGCATTCTCCAGTCAAAATGGCGCCTCCTAGGCTCATGCATGCAGAGATTTATGGCAGGGGACGCATGCTATGAAGTTATGATTCATGCATGCAAAGATTCGTGGCAGGGGGAGTAGGTTAGGCTCATGCATGCAAACAAAGGACAAGCCAATCCATATGGCGTATAGGTGAAGAAAAAAGAGTATGTCCCATACCCTATGGCACATGGGTTGCATTTTGGTAACATTATGTGATCCCTATTTAAGTGTATGCTCCTTCGTTTCAGAATTAACTCACATTGTATTATCACAACCAGTACACTAAAATACATTGCATTTCACATAGATGATTCCTTCACCACAATACATGATCAATGCTCACATCAATGGCGAGATATTTGAATGTGACTTTTCCAGTTTTAATTTTCGTAATATCGAAGTTACTTGATTTACAATAAATAGACGATCAAATTTTTCACATTTGAAAGAGAGAATAGAAAATAAGTTGCAATGTAGTTCGGTGGCACAAACCATCTAGAAAAATACTTTTTTTGCCGACAACCAAGTCAAGTTTTATCAGCTAAAGATCTTAGATGATAAAGATGTTCAAAATATGTTTCTCAGTCATGAACATTTCGGGTTCAACGATATTAAGTTATATCTTTTTCAATAACCAAATTAGTTGTCTCAGATTGTTGATCCGTCACGAGTTTTTTGCGAAACTGGCGACGACGAACAAGCCGAAGTTGATGTTGTTGACGAGAAAGAAGAAGAAGATGAGTTATTGGTTGATCAAAAGGTGAACTATGACACTTTCGACCATGAGCAAGAGCCATTACCTTCTTTTCATGTGTATTATCCGCCTCAACACATGACAAACTTGAACTTGGATGCAGATGAAACATCGTCAAATATATTTCACAATTCGTATATGCAAACATAAGGATCATTAAAAGTGGGAGACAGATTTCTCAAAAAATAAGACTATCTCAGAGCTATTAAAAAGTATCACATGGAAATATCAGTTGATTATAGGTTCGATCGAACTAATGTGACGAGGTACAATATCTTGTGTCGTAATGTTCTTTGCATGTTCCGGATGGCAGCATCTTACCGGAAGAGGAGTGATTCTTGGGAGATAGGTTTTATGGATCCAACTCACACTTGCATAATCACCAATCCGATGCAGGATCATCGCAAACTTAGTTCTCATTTACTATGCGATGAAATTTTGTTTAGCGATAATCCGACATTTAAGGTGAGTACAATTATCTCGCATATCGTTACACGATAAAATTATACTCCCTCGTACATGAAGGTGTGGATAGCTATGACTAATGTGGTTGAATGAGTATTCGGAATTTGAAGGATTCGTACAAAGAACTTACACAATACTTGGTGGCACTTAAGAATTATGCTCTGAGGATTGTTACCATTTTGGACCTTGTCGACATATACCCCAGACAGGACTTGTGCTAGTGGAAATGGCATATTCCACCGACTCTTCTGGGTGTATGAACCATGCATTAAAGGTTTTGCTTTCTGTAAACCTATTATACAAATTGTTGGAACATGGTTGTACGATAAATATAAAGGAATGTTACTTATGGCAGTGGCACAAGATGGCAACAACAACATTTTTCCAATCTCCTTTGCTCTGGTTGAAGGAGAGAGTGCTGGTAGATGGAGTTTTTTCCTAAAAAATCTCTGATTACACATTGCTCCTCAGCCTAACTTATGCTTGATTTCAGACAGACATCCATCAATTGAGAGTGCCTATAAAAACCTTGATAACGGCTGGCAGGATCCTCCTTCAACGCATGTCTACTTTATTAGACACATCGCTCAAACTTTTATGCGGGAGATCAAAGACAAGACGCTACAAAAGAAGGTTGTGAATGTAGGATATGCATTAACAGAATCTTTCTTCAAACACTGTCGCAAAGACATCAGATTGATAAATGCAGATGCAGTAAAGTGAATCAACAATATTCCATTGGAGAAATAGACCAGGGCATACGATAATGGTCAACGATTGGGCCACATGACAACAAATCTCGTGGAATCAATGAACTTTGTCTTCAAAGGCATCTGAAACCTACTGATAACTACTTTGATGAGAGCAATCTATTTTAGGTTAGGATCATTATTTGAGATCAAATGTTCAAAATGGAGTTCAGTGTTACAATCGGGGCAGTTGTTCAGTGATACTTTAATGAAATTCATTAAGGATGAAGTTGCCAAAGCTAACACACATGTGGTCATAGTTTTTGACCGTTGAAAAGGGTGGTTCAATGTAGATGAGGCAATGAATCACAATGAAGAGAAGCCAAGGGGATACTATCGAGTGGAACTAGATAGAGGTTGGTGCGACTGCGGAAAGTTCTAAGCCTTTTGTATGCCTTGATCCCATGTCATATCGGCATGTTCAAAGGCTCGACAGGACCCTTCCAACTTACTATCTTTCGTTTACAAAGTCATAAACCTATGCAATGTTTACAACAATAGCTTTCCGGTGGTAGCAAAGGAGGATTATTTGTCTGTATATCAAGGGGGCATAGTCTGGAACAATAAAAACATGTGAAGAAAGAAAAAGGGTCGCCCTAACAGCACGGTATTCAAACCAAATGGATACGGCGAACAAATTGGTGAGATTATGTAGTTCATGTCGTCAACCCGGACACAATCGTACAAATTATCCCAATGTTGGACCAAGCACATCAACATGATTTTATATGTAACCATTTTATTTTATATTGAAAACAACGTTCATTTCATAATTATTATAACATTTGGTTACAACAATTTAAACAACAACTAAACAATAATTAAACAACATAACTATACGATTACAACCATCAGGACAATTTCCTCACTATTGTGCATCATAATTCGACATCTCTGTCAATTTTAATTGACTCCCAGAAACGACTTTCTCCATTTTTGTTATACACCGTAACTAGCCTTTCAATTCTTCTGATCTTTTGACCCTCTGCATTGTATCCATCTAACCAACGGATCAAACTCCTATTAAGATGCTCAAACATCTCTGTGTTCCAGAGTCGGATCTTCGTCGGAGGCTTTACTGCCGAATAAATTAAATCGGCATTTCTCTTATGAATATAAGATCACATATATGAAGATATTTTGAAGAAAAATTGAAGGAGAGACTTAAAAGATGTGTGAAAAATTATGATGATGAGATGCAGCATTTATAGAAACCCTAAATAAAGCAGTAGCCACTGTCGGTGGCACATGCTCCTAGAGGATGCATGCATGCGCCACATGCAATGGCATCATCTATATGTAGTCGCCAAAGCGCCTATGTACAAAATTTAAAAGCATGTGTCACTCATAGTGGCTACTCCTCTTGTCATCAAATCATTTTTGTTTGAAACATGATTAGTTTGGTAAATTATTTAAAATATTGATTATTTTGTAATATAATTTGAAAATGTTGGTTATTTTAAAAAAATCGAATGTTGGAGTCTTGAGAGAGTATGCTACAATCTTAATGCTCGTATTTTTTCAAAAAAAAAAATCGTTTTTTCAAAAAAAAAATCCAAATAAATAAACTATTGTTTTTTATTTTCAGAAAAATTCTAATTTAAGAAAAAAGTCATTTTTTTTTATTTTCAAAAAAAATCTTATTGTTTTGTTATTTGATTGTTTTTTCAAAAAAAGGTTATACAATTTTAAAAAAAATCATTTTAAAAACTTTTTTTTATAAATAAATAAACAAATTTGATTTTTATTTTGGATATGAATATTTTAAAAATAGATTTGGTTTTAATCATATTAATAAAATATCTTAAATATGAATTTGGTTAAAATCATACTAATAATTAATTAATTTTTAATAATTAAATTTAAATATAAATATAGATAATTCAACCCTGGTGGTTTGAATCTTAATAAATGTAAATAAATTTTGTGTTAGATAATGTCCATACAAAATATTGTTCTAGTTTTACAAAGCTGTGCAAGTGAACAGTGGAATCGATATTCTCTTGAATACTAATTTTTATATTGCCAATCAAGATGTATTTTATTTGACTAGTAAATTTCAACCTTAGCTATTGATTCAATGGATTTGTACATGCTGCTTTAAATCAACCTCTGCACACTCTTCTGGACTTTGATTGTTAGAATGATTGAAATACTTTCCTGATTGGGGGTGTCAATTCTGTCTGTATTTATTATAAAATTATATTTAAAAATAATAATACTTATACAGTAGTTCATGTAATTAAACTCAAAATATAATATAAGCTCAATAGTTGTTCAGGAATATTGGATGAACACGAGTTAGTTTTAAAATATGGTATTAAAAAATATTTAAATTGTGTTACATAAATTCTGGATCTGGCTGTGTCCTCTCATAAAGTGGGGCAGATGTTTGTGCACTTCGTGTGTCACATGTTTTAAACTATATCTGTAAGATATTTTTTCATTCTGTAAATTTATTTAATACAGTATAAAATATATTTAAATATATATTTAAATTTAAAATAAATTATTTAATTGTAAAATAAAAAATAATAATATAAATTTAATTGTATTAAATAGATATATAAAAATTGTAATATGAAGAAAAAAAATATATTTTGATATTGTAAAATAAAGAATTTTTCTCTTAAATAAAGATAATTATTGATTAAAATAAAATAGATTGGTCTCATAATGATTCATCGGATGAAAAGTTAATTGTATGTACAGTTATTGAATATTATTTAATTTAATATGATATAACATGTATTTAAATATATATAAAGTTTAAAATGAATTATTCAATTATAAAATAAATAATAATTATATAAATAAATAATTATATAAATTCAAATTGTAGAGGAAATGATTTTTTATTTTTTTTAACAAATAGAAATTGTGTATTCGAAGATAATAGACAATAAAGTTTTTCTTAAAAAAATTTAATCTAAAATTAAAACTGAGTTTGAACTTAGATTTTAAAAAATATAAAAAATCAAATCTTTTGATTAAATTGAAATAGATTTTTTACTATTTAGTTCAATTTTTTTTTAGAAATGGAATTTCTAATATGATTGACAACATTTCTATTTTACCAAAACAAATTCTAAAGAAAAATGCATTTGAGAGGACCTTTCAGAAGAGTCCAAATAAATTTTTTGGAAAGTACAAAACTATGGATGTTAGATTGAAAATTTCCTTTTCATTAATTATATGCCCAACGTTGAGAATAATCCACCCAACAACTCATACCTTAACTTATTCATCCAGCTAAACATGAATTAGATTTTTTTTTTTATTTTAAAATTAAAATTGAACAAACAATCATTTTAGTTTTGAATGTGTGAACTAAATTAACATGTCATGTCATGTTTTAAAGGAATCACGCATATAGATAGATTTGAGATCAAAATTACGAGCCCTAATGCCATGATGAAGAATTCCTTTGAAATAAAATATATCATATTTCAATTCAAATTTTTTAATTTTATCCTCTAATTAATATTACTTTTATATTTTTTAATACTTGGTAAATGTTACTTAAGTAAAAATATTATTTTTTCTCTTTCATTTATTTATTTATTTTAATTTGTTTGAAATTGTCAATTGAATTAGTCAATTTGAAAGGGAGGAAGTACTATAGATTTGACATCAAAATTACTACTCTTTCCATTTCAAAATACACATGTTTAAGGTTTCAACACACAAATTAAGAAATATATAATAATATTGTCATAAGACATTCAACATTCACTAAATTGACCTTCACTATCTCAAAATATATTTTTGGTAATACTAAATTACAACGGTTTGACAGTTAATCGTAATAATACCTCATTTTTGGACGGGTTTTATTTTTTTATATTTACGAAAAAACATTGTATTACCGTCAAAACAATTAACCGTGATTATATATTCATGAAGTGACAGAGTTTGAATCTCAGCTTCAATAATTTACTATTTTTTTATTACAATGAGTCTTGTCCTTAATATATATATATATATATATATGATCAATTTACTCCAAATTTATTTCAAGAGTAAGTTTTTTTTTTAATTTACTCCAAATCATAACCTTTGAATTGAATTTAATCTAATTGTTAAATTAACTTTTTAACTTTTTTTATAAGCAATTAGCTTTTTTACTTAATTAACTATTAGATTAAATTCAATTCAAAGGCTATGATTTAGAGTAAGATAAAAAAACATACTTTTTGAGTAAGTTGATCGCCACTTTTATATATATATATATATATATATATATATATATATATATATATATATATATATATATATATATATATATATATATATCATCATGGTTGGTAATGTCAACCGTTGTGAAAGGTGTTACATTTCATTACGATTTTTTAATACGATCGTGACGAAATTATTTATTCATATATAAGTGAATTGACTCTCGCTTCTTGACAGTATCACTATATCTCTCACAATAAAATCCTAACACATATTTTCTCTCTTCTTTGTCATTAGATTTCCTATTATATGGTATAGTCTCAATCTTGTTCTTCATACATAAAGGTATTTCACATGATTTTCTTCTTGTTCGAGAGTTTGTGGTTTTTTTGTTGTTGTATATTTCACATGATTTTCATATTATTTACTTCGGTTTCACATGTTTTGTTATTGGTTTGTATATGCTTTAGGTTTGGATATTCTTTAAGTTTAGGTTTTGAAAAAGGATTTCTCTTCTCTACGACCACTCTGACACCATATAAACATATCATACTCTCAGATTTCAGATCATTCTCTCAACATAAATCAAGATTAAGCTACTGGGAGCAAACTTGTCCAAGAGATTAGGGTATCAAAGGAGGTTATTGATATGCTGGAGTTATGGTTGAACAAAGTCAAGGAAGTTGAAATTGTTATGGATCACATTACCGTTGTTGAATTGTCTGGTCAAACAGACTATAAGAAGATTCTTATCAAGAATTTTAACTCTGAAAAGATAAGAAAAATAAAGGATATTGTGAAGGACCTAATGAATCTGGATGCAACTGATTCTGAATCAGATGAAGACCTTGAAAATTGCACGAATTCAACTAGGCATGAAGATTGAAGGTTGTTTTCTTCATGTATCGAATAGATTCCAAGAACTGATAGTTATCAAGTTCTCTCAATCTATGTTAATTAATTGATATTTTTATTGATAAATATTGTTAGTGACTTTGTTGTAAGTTTAAGGAGTGCCTTAGAGGGGGGGTGAATGAGGCACTAAGAGTATTTTCCGGATTTTTGACGGTTTATGACTTTTACTTTCTGAGTTACTTAAGTGATGAAAAGCAGTAAAGAGCGAAAAGTAAAGAACACAGCGATGTATAGTGGTTCCCCTCACAGATTGAGAGTACTTCACTCCCCTTTCAACACGAAAGAGAATTTCACTATAATGTTAGATTCCTAGACAAGACACCTTAAGGTCTTTCTATCTATTCTAACACAACAAGAACAATCCTCTTGGATTTACAATGTTTAAAGTCCAATCGAGACTCAATTTCTCACAAATGGACCTCTTGTATCCACACACCGGATAACAAGGATAACACCTTACAAACTTATTCTTAACAATCCTAAGAACAAGTTGTAATCAAAGAATATAATTCTGAATAATTTGTATAAGATGAGATAGTTGAAATTTGAAGTATATCAATTAATCAATTGATTTTCTCCTTTGTAACACTCAATTCTCATAATAATTATACAAGTGTTCTTTATGAAATTAAACTATGATGCTGAAAATGAAGGTTTATGCAAGGTTTCACTCTTAAAAAAAATTGGATGAACACTTAGAAAGTTTGAGAGAATGTGTGTAAAATGATTTGAAATTTTGCAAGGAGGTGATTTTGAAATCTGAAAAATGATGTTTATATAATGTATAAAACACCTCCTCAAATGAATGCAATAATCCAAAGGTTGCCATGTTTCATGATGAAGAAAACATAAGAGTTTCCATGAAGAGATGCATATATTTTTAATTCTGGATCAGTGGTAATCGGTTACCTTAAATTGGATAACCAGTTACATGCATTCAACGTTTAAAATTATTTGAAATTTACTCAAGGTAATCGGTTACCTTAAATTGGATAACATGTTACATGGTTCTAACGTTCAAAAAATATTTGAAAATAACACAGAGTAATCGGTTACTCTAAAGTTGATAACCGGTTACTCTTTCACAACTTTGAAAAATAATTAAAAGAGTGAAGTGTGGTGATTTGTTTGATGCATAAAATTATTTTCAATGATTATGGCATGGATGCAACATGTTCTGAACACTTGTATAACTATCTAGAGTTCAAGTGTTACCTTATCCATTTGCAAGACGATTCTTCATGTGATTCATCAAGACTTGATCATAGGTTGGAAACTTCATTCACGAGCTTGAATCTTGATCAATCTTTTTGTTAATTCGTCTTTAGCTTTGTAGCGAGGTTTGTCGTCATCAAAATATCTGAGAAGTCATGTCTTCACATTTGTTATATCATATGTGTTGTTTCACTAATCACACATTGAACCTGCATTCATTTAAATAGATTTTTGAAACAATAATTAAAAAATTAAATTATTCTTGAAAATCAACTTAAACGATCTAATATTTATCGAATTGCGTGTATCTTATAATCGTGATTTTCTATTTTGCTCATATAATTTGATTCAATATCACAAACTCTTCAAAACAATGATGATAAATAAACAAAAATATTATTTTAAAAAATAATAATCTTAAAAATATAATTCAAAAAATAATATTTCATATCTTAGAAACAAATACATCCTACTAGATTCTTTTGGCTAGCCCCCGTCATGACTTTCAATTCTCATTCCTTTATTAATTTTAATTATATTTTTTAAAGAAAAATTAAAAATTAAAAGGAAAGAAGAAATGAGAATATCTCATAATGAAAAATAAAGACAAGAGTATGGTGCTTTTGGTGCATCAAAGTTCAAAACACAACTCGCTCGCGCACTCTTAGAAAAAAAGATATACAAGGGATTTCGAGGAAGAACTAGATTTATTATGGGTTTGTAAAGAACAATAACAATTCATAGTTGCATATTATTGAACTTTTTAATAAATTTTGTTTTTTGTTTTTAAAATTTATTTTATAAATCAATTTCAAAATAATAAAATAAAATATGATTATTAATTTTATTTTTAAAGTATAATCTAAAGAGAAAAATGAAAGAAAAAAAACTTATTTGAATAGTGCATTTACATTTATAAAGCAAAATGGCTAAGATTCATTATTTTTACATTTCAAAATTACACAATATTACAAATTTATTATTAATAAAAACTGTACATTTTTTTTTCTTTTTTCATCTTAATTTTCAAAAGTGGAAATTAAAACATGTAAAATTTATTTTTAATTTTTAAGTTTCATAACTTATAAATAAAAAATATTTTGTAAAGTTAAATAATCAAAATTTAAAATATTATTAAAAAGTTGTTTTACAAATAAGCGCTATAAGTATGTTTATTTCGAGAATTTTTTTTTTAAAATAACCATGTTTTTCAATTTAAATACCAAGATAACCAATTTTTCAAAATAATTGTCAAAATAACCAACTTTTTTAACTGATGCGCCAGTTGAACTGGCGCATCCAATAAATTTTCAAAGGAGACGCCAGCTCCAATGGCGCATGCTCCCAATGACATTGCATGTAGGCGTCATGGTAGATGGCGCATGCATATGTGGTTTAGTAAATGCGCACATGCATCTGGCGCATGCATATGTGTGCTTATGTCATGTGTGTGTGGCGCCTAGGGCTTGGCACATGCATTTCATGGTTCATCTATAAATAACATGCGCATCTCCCATATTTTTTCCAGACTACTTCTTACCCTTCAACCCCATTTTCTTTCATTCTACTTCAATCTCCTTCAATTTTTTGTTCTTTAACAATGTCTGAATACATTCACAAGAGAAATACCGATTTAATTTTTTCAGCAGTCGTACCTCCGATAAAGATTCGACTTTGGAATATAAATTCGTTTGAACGTCTTAATCGGACGTTGAACCGTTAGTTAGATGGAGAAATTGCAGATGGTGAAAGGATTAGAAGAATTCAATGGCTTGAGTCCACGTTCAACCAAAATGGAGAAGTGCGTGAATGGGTGGATATTAAGACTGACAGAGACGTTCATAGGGTGATGCATAATATGTTCAAAATTGTTTTGATGGTTGTAATCACTTAGTTATAGTAATGGTATTTTAATTGTTGTAGTTGTTTGTGTTGTTGTTTATGTGTTACTTGTGTGTTGAATGTGTTGTATTTGTTTGTGATGGTATTTCCTCACAAAGTTATCATATGAAAAAAATTGTTTTTTATATATCACAAAAGAGGTACATGTAAAATTATCTTGTTGTGCTCGTTCCAACACTAGGACATTTAGTACGATTGTGATCTAGCTGACGATATGAACTACATAATCAAACCATTTTATTCGTCGTATCCCTTTCGGTTTGAATACGGGTTCTGTTTTGGCGACCCTTTTTCTTTCTTCGCATAACTCCACTGTGCCAGAGAATGCCCCCTTGATATTATGGCCAGTAATCCTCTTTTACAACAACTGAAAAACTAATTTTGCAAACATTGAATAGGCTTATGACTTTGTAAACGTCAGATAGTAAGTAGGATAAATTCCTTCGAACCTTTGAACATGTCGTAATGACATGGAAGCAGGGCGTACGAAAGGCTTGGAGCTTTCCGCAGTCGCACCAACCTCTATCTAGTTCCATTTTGTATTTTTCCATCGGCATGCCTTCATTGTGATCCATGAACTCGGCAACACTGTACCAACCTTTAGTACGGTCAAACATTGTAACCACATATGTGTTTGCTTTGGCAGCTTCGTGTCTAATGAATTTCATTGAAGCATCACTGAACAACTGCCTAGATTACAACACTAAATTCCATTTGGAACGTCCGGTCTCAAACAGCGTCCCTAGCCTGAAATATGTTGTCTGCACTAAAGCGGTTATAGGTAGGTTTCGGATGCCTTTGAAGACAAAGTTCATTGATTCCACAAGATTCGTTGTCATTTGGCCCCAACGTTGACTGTTGTCGTATGCCCTAGTCCCCTTCTCCAATGGAATATTGTCGATCCACTGTACTGCATCTACGTTTGACAGTTTGATGTCTTCGCGGTAGTGTCAGAAAGAAGGTTATGTTAATGTGTAACCTGCATTGACAACCTTCTTCCGCAATGTTTTGTCTTTGATCTCCCGCATAAAATTTTGAGCGATATGTTTAATGCATAAGACATGCGTCGACGGAGTCCTTCAATCCATTATCAATGTTTTTGTATGCATTGACTATTGAAGGGTGTCGGTCAGAGATCAAACATAAGTTAGGTTGAGGAGCAACGTGAAATCGGAGATTTCTTAGGAAAAAACTTCATCCCTCAGCAGTCTCTCATTCAACTAGGGCAAAGGAGATTGGAAAAATGTTGATGTTGTCATCTTGTGTCACTGCCATCAGTAACGTTCCTTTATATTTCCCGTACAACCATGTACCATCAATTTGTATAATAGGTTACAGAAAGCAAAACCTTTGATGCATGGTTGATACGCCCAGAAGAGACGGTGGAATATTCCATTTCAAATAGCACAAGTCCCGTCTGGGGTATACGCCGACAACGTTTCCAACTTGACAATAGTCCTTGGAGCATATTGTTTAAGAGCCACCAAGTATTTTTGAAGTTGTTTGTAAGACTCCTCCCAATTGCTATACACTTTTTCAACCGCATTTGTCCTAGTTATCCAAGTCTTCCTATATGATGGAGTATAGTTGTATTATGCTACAATATGCGAGATTATTGTACTCACCTTTAACGACGGATTGTCGCTAATGACAGACAAAATGTCATCGCATATTAAACGAGAGCTAAGTTTTTGATGGTCTTGCATTGGGTTCGTGAGCATGCATGTGTGAACTGGACCCATGGATCCAATCTCCCAAGAATCACTCCTCTTCCGGTACAAAGCTGACAACCTGAAAAGGCGGTACTCATTTCGATAATAAATCTTGTACCTCATTGCATTAGTTCTATCAACTCTGTAATCAGCTGATAGTTCCATGTGAAACTTTTTAATAGCTTTTACACAATCTTCTTTTGTGCGAAATGTGTCTCCTTCTTTCAATGATCTTTGAATTTGCACATAAGGATTGTAAAATATATCTGATGAAGGTTCATCGGCACCCAAATTCAAGCTTGTCATGTGTTGAGATGGACAATATACATGACAAGCTTGTCATGCGCATATTTGACTAGCTTGTCATGCACATATTTGCTACAAGTATGGGGTTAGTCAAGAATGTCGTCGCTCGCTCCGATAAACGAGAAGTCATTCATATTCTCGTTTGCAACAAAGTAAGTTTACAACTTTACCATCTAATTAATTAGACTTTATATTACAACTAACTTTAAATAATATTCTTCAATTGTTTTTTATCTAGGTGGTCAGTTACAGGGATGAACTACAATAGGTGTCTGAAACACGCTATAGTAGTCTATCGTAATCTATTCGATCACATTGGATCAGACAATGTAATACTCCCACACAACTCTATTTTGATTTAAAAATAATTATCAAATTATTTATCATCTAATCATGTCGTATTCTTGTACAGTTTATTTGGAGGTCATATCTGGGTCTTGATCATCAGGTTAACCATGATGATGTTCCAGTTTGGACAGCAAAAACATCAATTATTCGGTTCACTATTGTGAAGATGCACCAGAGTGACCGGGTAAAATTGCAGTTCGACATGCAGCAACAAATTCCAGAACCTCCGACGTGTTTAGGAGATTGACATCAAAAAAGAGTTTATGCCCAATGGGATTATTCCGACTGGAGAGACTTCGCAAAAGAGATGTGTCGTCATTGGAGGAATCGACGACAACACATCTTAAATGAACCAGTCATATAGGGTGTTAGACCAACTCAACGGTATATGGCATGGTTTAGGTCGGTTACAACGCAATAATTTGTGTCTGAGCCAAGGTATTTGATTGATCCACGCCAACTAGCTTCGTCATCATACGCCCAACAACAAGTCTCCGTCCAAGAACAATGTCAAACCACCCAAACCCAACGATCAACCTCACACCATCATCCTACCACATACACCAAACAACCAAACACTCAACCTCGCAACCCATTCATGCCACACACCCAACCTCAAAACCAAGAATCAAACCCTACCCACCAACAACCATACGCAGCCAACACAACAGTCTATAGTCCAGATGATTCATACAATTCATGCCATCGTAGCCCCCCACCAATGACCACTCAAACATCCCATCATCACAACACTCAACCATTGTTTAACTATAGTACACCCCAGGAACCATTGATTCGTTTCCAAACCGATTTAATGACCCAATTCGGGCAACCATACCATCCACAACTCACCTAACCACATTGACCCAACTACGACAACATGGACGCCGAACTCAATTACGGAACCGTTGTTGGCGAGAACCTCCCCTCAGTTATTGGAAACAAATGATGACACGTCTATCAAATACTGTTGGACCTTCCACCAGACCTTTACACCAACCACCATTGGATCATGTCAGCAGTCAAAGACCTCAAACACCTCAGGAAAATCGTGGGGGACCTTGAAGACAGACTAACGCATCTGGATGTGGAACAGAAGATGTTTCAATCAGACGGGTCATTGAATTTCTTGTCAATTCATGTAATTTTGATTATAACATAAATATAATTTTTATTTTCAATATTTTTTTATTTAATTGCAAAATTAACATTTAAAATTTAAAAAAAAAAAATTAAAGGTGCATGCGCCAGATGCATTGGCGCATACACTATGTAGTTTGTGTATGCACCAATGCATGTGACACTACACATGCATGCGCCAAGAGGCATGACGCCAACATGCATGGCCATTGGGAGCATGCGTCGCCTCCAATGACGCCTCCTTTTAAGCTTAAATGGATGTGTCGGTTCAACTGACGCATCAGTTAAGAAAAGTGATTATTTTGGTTTTTTTTAAATGGTTATTTAGGGAAATAATTTGAAATTAGTGGTTATTTAAAAAAAAAATCTTATTTCAAGGTTTAAAATTATATTTTTAGAAATATAGCTATTGGGAATGCAACATTCCCTCATTTATTTCAAGATTTTAAAAATTATTTCAAAATATATTTTATTCCAAAAAATATTATTCACACATGATTTCTTTTATGGCAATTTTCTTTCTTATAGGATGGTAATCAAATATTTCAATAAAAATAAAGTTTAGCTAACTCAAACAGTATAAATATTATTCCTGCTGAAACATCAGTCTAAGGAGTTGTAATTTTAAACCTTAAAACAAATGCATCCTATAAAGTGTCTAAATAAATAATAAGTCTCATAAAAAATAAATAAAATAATAAATTTCATTAATATATATATTTGTCTGGGCCAGCCACATGATTAAGAATAGGAAAGCCCAATCATGATAAAATTCAGTCCAAAAACATGTTTGCTAAGATGTTGAGGGTTCAGGAGACTTGCACGCACTTGATCCTCACCCTTAAAGATCGTCCATCATCAAAAACAATCAGACGATCTCTGTGTAAGATGTCGGATCATACGGGAACGGTTTTAATCATCCATATTATATAAAGCTCAATACATTATTTTCAAGTATTCTATCATCCATACATCATATCACTTTATTCATTAGAGTATTAATCATGTAGATCCACTCTGGTTCCATCGTACCGTAAATTCACCCCATCGCATCAAAATTCAGTTTCATTCGATCTCCACCTATTTTTAATTCTGATTTAGATCAATATTCATAAGGCGGGAAGAAATACTAAAAGGAAAAGAAAGAAAAGGTTGCAAGCTTCATGTACATCCCTCCTTGGTCAGTGGTCACAGACTTGTTGAATGAGACTATATAAATATAGAAGTGTTAATGTTTTTATACCTAAAAAGTAAACAGATTTTGATTTTTGATCTCTAATGTTTTTCTTCAAGTAGTCTATATCTAACGAATCAGTGTGGTTTTAGTCTCATCCATTTATGGCAAAAACCAAATAACACTTAGACTAAAATCAAATCGAATTAGTCGGTTCGAGGGACTAGATACTGGTAGTGAAAATAAAATAAAAAATAAAAAATCAAACTTCGCCATGGTAGATGAAAAGTATATTTAACCATCGATAAATCAGAAAATGTCATTTGTTCTTAGATTGTAGCATATACATGAAAATTCCACCTGCAACAGAAACATTGAGTGACTCATATTCTCCTGTCATTGCAATGCTAACAAGCTCACATGATTTCATAGATTTTTCTGAAAGGCCACTTCCTTCACTCCCTAAAACCAAGCACATTGGTGTATCTGATATGGATTCACATAAGCTTGGAGAAAGTGAACAAACCGGATTGACCAACCCATCATGCTCTGGATGCCCAGCAAGCAACTTCATTTGGAATTCTTCTTTGAGAGACTCCAGATGACTCCAACATCCGGAAACTATAGGGAGCTGAAAGGAGGCTCCTCGGCTAGCTCGAAGCGCTTTCTCATTGAATGGATCACAGCATCCAGGAAGCAGAAAAACTCCATCCTGTTAACTACGGGAATTAATTTAGTATATCAACAACCAGTTAAAGCTAGTTTATTCGGCAAGTAAGAACGATTGGTGAGAAAGTATAGATTCGGCTACTAATAGATGAGAAGACATGTTACAATACACTGAAGCTGGTCAAACTTAAACATAGGAAAAGGATTCTGTACATAACAACAGGATCAGAATATGGCAAGAATAAAGGAATAGAGGATAATAGCTTTACCCATCTAAAGGCCACAGCTGATCTGAGCAATGTACCAAGGTTACCAGGATCCTGCGGCGAACAATATTTTAATAAATCAGCAATGACACATGATTTTTCTGTAATTCACAAAAATTTGAATGGTGTTGCCATTTTGAAATATTTAAATAGAAATTCTAAATAACTATTTTCCCAACAAAAGTCAATGAATATTGTGGCTCATCGGCAAATACTTCGTGTATGATACAAGGAGGATGAGAATATAGATTAGAGCAAAAGAGAAAATTCTACCAAGTGTTTATTTCAAGGTTTCACAACCTGACATAACATAACTCAGCACTTAAACTTTAATTTTATAGGAGACCAGAAATGAAACTTGTTCATATAAGGTTTGCAATCATGGTTTTATCAAATACAGATTCAAATCATGAATTGGAATACCTTTTTTTTCCAAAAGGTGAATCAAACATTATTATGAATCAAAGATAAATTACCAGTATGAATATGACATTTTCAAGTAAAAACAGACGAAATAACAAAAATATTCATAATTCAAGTCGTAAATTAAATGACACAAAAGTGGCTAGCTACAATAAATTTAGGGTTCTGTTTGGTAAAAATAGCGGTTGACTTATAACTTATGGTTGATGGCTGATTACTGATAGCTTATGGTTGATGACTGATA
Source organism: Lathyrus oleraceus (assembly GCF_024323335.1). Taxonomy (NCBI): domain Eukaryota; kingdom Viridiplantae; phylum Streptophyta; class Magnoliopsida; order Fabales; family Fabaceae; genus Lathyrus; species Lathyrus oleraceus. The sequence goes on from NC_066582.1 coordinate 260,702,996, forward strand.
GCTGATAAGTTAATTGAAATGTTCGGTAAAATTAACGGTACAACTAACTTGTTAAGAAATGTGATTGGGCATAACTCAACCCTACAAAACCGATTGGTAGAGTGAAGACTGCCCCACTTATAAACACATGTTCAGGCCATACATTGTCCGATGTGAGACTTTTTAACACACACTCTCATGTCCGGGACTGGACATCTGGAACGTGGAAATAAATGGTGGGTGGCCCGATCTTCTGAAACGTGGACATCACCGGATTTGATCCTGCAACCTGAGTCCAATCTTCTGATTGCCCTTCGAAAAGGTATACGTCAAACACGAAATCTTTCTCCACATTATATTGATTTATGTTATCATCGTCTTTCCCCTTTGCAGTATACTTGTTTGTCTTCTTTGTCTTCTGTTTCTATTCCTAAAACTCCAAGTGAAGCATTACCTCACCCTCAGTGGAGGCAAGCAATGATTGATGAAATGTGGGCTCTTCAAAGCAGTGGTACCTGGGAACTGGTTCCTCTACCCCATGGGAAATCTTTAGTAGGTTGTCGTTGACTTTATACAGTGAAGGTTGGTCCAGATGGTAAGATTGATCGATTTAAAGCTCGCTTGGTAGCCAAAGGATACACTCAGATTTTTGGATTGGATTATAGTTATACCTTCTCGCCTGTAGCCAAGATTACATCGGTTAGACTTCTTCTAGCCATTGCAGCCATTCGACATTGGCCTCTTCATCAACTTGACATTAAAAATGCTCTTTTACATGGTGATCTTGAAGAGGAAGTATATATGGAGCAACCACCTGGATTTGTTGCTCAGGGGAGTCATCGAATATGGGGTGTAGGTTACACAGGTCTCTTTATGGTCTTAAACAATCTCCGAGAGCTTGGTTCCGCAGATTCAGCACTGTAGTACAACAGTTTGGTATGGTCTGTAGTGAAGCTGACCATTCTGTTTTTTGTCGTCACTCAGCCTAATGGTGTATTTATATTATTGTGTATGTAGATGATATTGTCATAACTGGTAGTGATCAGCAGGGTATACTCCAGTTCAAACATCTCTCGAATCAATTTCAGACAAAAGATCTTGGTAAACTTCGCTATTTCTTGGGTATTGAGGTAGCCCAATCTAAAGATGGTTTGGTGATTTCTCAGCGGAAATATGCTATGGATATTTTGGAAGAAACATATTTGTTGAATGCTAAACCAGCTAATACTCCTATGGATCCAGGTGTCAAACTACTATCCAATTAGGGGGAGCCTCTATCTGACTCAGCAAGGCATAGAAGATTGGTTGGAAAGTTGAATTATCTCACAGTCACTCGTCCAAACATTTCTTTTGCAGTTAGTGTGGTAAGTCAGTTCTTAAATTCCCCTTGTCATGAACGCATGGATGTTGTTATCCGGATTCTGAGATACATCAAATGTGCTCCAGGAAAAGGTCTAATGTATGAAAATAAAGGACATACTCAGATAGTTGGATACTCCGATGCTGATTGGACAAGGTCACTCATTAATAGACGATCCACCTCTGGGTATTGTGTACTTGTTGGAGGAAACATTATATCCTGGAAAAGTAAGAAACAAAACGTAGTTGCAAGATCAAGCGCCGAGGCAGAGTACAGGGTCATGACCATGGCAACATGTGAACTTATTTGGTTAAAACAGTTGCTCAAGGAACTTCAAATTGAAGAAGCAAGACCAATGACACTTATTTGTGATAATCAAGTTGCATTGCACATTGCTTCAAATCCAGTCTTCCATAAGAGGACCAAACATATTGAGATAGACTGTCACTTTGTCAAAGAGAAAATCGAATCAGGTGACATCGTCACAAACTTTGTCAACTCTAATGATCAATTGACAGACGTGTTTACAAAATCCTTGCGAGCCCCAGAACTAATTATATATGTAACAAGTTTGGTGCATTTGACTTATATGCTCAAGCTTGAGAGGGAGTGTTGATATTTATAAATATAGTGTTAAGAATATTTGTACATTAAATAATCTCAAATCGACTATATCATGTAATTAGTTGTAATCTCTATATATATAATAAAGTCTCCGTATTACTTTTCAAACACACGGTTTATTCAAATGTCTCTTAGTCTCTTGTATTTCAACATGGTAACAGAGCCTCGTTTAAGATCCGGTGGACCACCTACTACCCAACGGATCTTAAACGAGACTCTGATACCATCTGAGGAAATCATCGTAGTTTGGCGTAAAGTTATGAGGAGTAGCCATGAGTATCGGATCTGAAACAGTTACCCTATAGAGAGTGGAGCGGTAGGAAAATTGTCGGGATCGACCGTCGGACGTGTTGTCAACGGAAATAAAAAATAAAAAAATAAAAAATTCTCAACGGAAAACAGTGGGTCAACCGGGTAAAGCACGACGAAGAAAGAATTGTCTCTTAGAGAGCTCTAGATACCATCTTAAGAATGTGTGATTGGCCTAACTCAACCCTACAAAACCGACTAGTAGAGTGAAGATTGCCCCCACTTATAAACACATATTCAGGTTATATATTGTCCAATGTGGGACTTTTAACATAATTTATAAATATAAAATGACATAAAAGTCATTAATACATATTTATTTTATTTTAAATTAAAATAAATTATAAAGGATAAAAGAGGATTTTTGTTAAAATAATAAGGATAGAAATGGAATAAAATATGATAAACTATAAGATATAAGCTAAAACGCTACTTGAAATAGCGCCTGAAAAATAAGTTATAAGCTAGTAAAATAAACTATATACTCATGATGAAAAGACTGCTACCAAACAGGTCTAAATTGTCATATGAGCTTATAAGCTATAAGCTCGAAAACATAGCTTACCAAACAGAGCCTAGGTAGCGATTCATAACAATGAATCACTAATATTCAAAATAGATACAAACTAAGGATTCAAATTGGATTAAGGTTTCTATAGAATCGAAGCATGGATCATAAGATGTGATAAATGTCTAATAACAATTAATCTAGAAAGTACATACGGCTACTGTTGAAATATAATATATGTTTTCTTTTTTTGTTATTCTAAATTTATGCTTATTTTATTTTCTTATATCTCTCCTAAAATTAAGGAGTTGATTGATTGTATTTTCTCCGATAAAAGGAGTCCCTGTATTCATCATAACAGTATATCACAATATTACTCTCTACAATGTTATTCCTCGATCTTCTTTCTGACTCAACCCTATCAATGGTAGATCCTACCCGAGACAAAAGAGTCGGTGTCGATGGCGGCGGTGGAATCCCAAACAAAGGCAGCGTCGGTCGCGGCGATGGCAACACAGAAATAAGAGGTGTTGGTCGTAGCATTCCGGAAGTTCAAGTTGGTCGCGGTAGTGAACAGGGTTTTGTTCCACCAGAGTTTGCCCTAGGTGGTGTGGTGGACGGGAATTTATTCTACTAGAGTTTAGCCTAGGTGGTGGATGGGAATTTTTCCACCAGAGTTTGTCGCACATAACAACTTTTATAGTGGATTTGGTTACGACAGAGGTATTCCCAGTAACTATTATGGATAAGAGGTACTCCCAGCAACTATTATGGATAAGGCTAAGATGGTGATCACAGTAGCGCTGGATCATTCAACTCTAGATGTGGAAATCAAAATAACTCTTTTCAATAAAATGTTCAGAAACTAGATGGCTCAAATTACATACATTGGTCCCAAAGTGTCCGACTTATCTTAGACAGCAAGGGAAAATACAGTTTGTCTTACTGGTGATGCTCTTGAACCTGCAGCAGACCCTAATTACAGGTTCTGGAAATTGAAAAATTCAACCATTATTGTCTGGTTGATTGGTTCGATGGAATCAGGAATTACGAAGCCATTTAGGTTCTTACCTACAGCAAAACATGTGAGCGATGTTGTAAAGAATACTTAGTTTGATGTTCAGAACTCTTCTCAAATATATGGTCTAAAATCAAAGTTGTGAAGCTTAAGGAAGGGTGAAAAGAGTGTAACATCCAATTGTAATGAGTTGATGACCCTTTGGCAAGAACTGAATTTGTGCCACAACGACGACTGGAAGTGCACTGAAGACAGTGTTCAGTTTATTAAGAGGCAGGAAAAAGACCGTGTTTTTATTTTTCTTGTAAGTTTGAATAAGGAGCTTGATGATGTTAGAGCTCAGATTCTAGGAAAAAGTCCATTACCATCCCTTCATAAAAAAAAGTCTGAGATCTGAAGAGAAGAGGCAAGACAAGAAGTGATGGTGGGAAAATCAACCTCGGATGCATCAACACTTATCACAAAGACCTCATTGAGGACAAGAAAGGTGGTAAGAAATCTGACAGACCCGTGAACATTGCAAATGTCCTTGGCACATACGTGAGACTTTTCTGGAAACTTCATGGAAAGCCTCCTAATGCAAAGAAGAAAGATGAAGGTTGCGCACTTCAAGCTACTTCGGATCAAGAGCCACAATCTTCCTCAAATGCATTTCCGCTCACCAAGGAACAACTAGATCATCAGTACAAACTCCTTAAATCTCAAACTCCTTCTTGCTCTGGAGTCTAGAAAGGTAATTTTTCACAATCAGCTCACCTTAGTGTCATTACTAATTATAATTGGATTGTTGATTATGGAATCACCGATCACAAAAGCGGAGAATCTAGTTTTTTTTTCCTCATATAAACCGTGTGGAGGAAATTTCAAAATTAAAGTTGTCGATGGCTCTCTTTCAGTTGTGTCAGGCAAAGGTTATATTATTTTGTCTTCATTAATAACCATTCAAGATGTATTACATGTTCTAAATTTGACATGCAACTTGTTATCTGTCGATAAGCTAACACAAAATAAAAAGACTCAAGCTCATTTCTTTGATACTCATTGTGTGTTATAGGAATTAATCTCGGGGAAGATGATTGGCACTGCTAAGAAAAATGGTGGACTCTACTAGTTTGAAGATGGACCAGAAAACAAACATCAATCTAGACCAATAACTTCTTTTCTTGAATCTTTTTTTGTTTCAAATTATAAGGATGATATTATGTTGTGGCATTTTAGATTAGGTCACCCTAGTTTTAAATATTTAAAGTGTTTTTTTTCTAAACTTTTTGTTAAATAAGATATTTCGACATTCCAATGTGAGGTTAGCGAATTTGTTAAATATCATAGAAATTCTTTTCCAAAACAAATATATAAACCTTTGAAATCTTTTTCGATTATTTAGAGCGATGTTTGGGGGGCCTAATAGAAGAAACTCTTTATCCATTCGAAAATGGTTTATACTAGACTTTGTACGGTATACCTATTAAAAGAAAAATCAGAGGTGTGTCATATGATAAAACATTTTTGTAAATTCAGTTCCATGAAGATGTTTGTAACAATGGATGTTACCTTTTTTTTAAAACAACACACTTTTTGAGAAAAATCATCTTTAGGGAGGGAAATCAGATAAAGACTACTTTATATTGTTTGAAAACTTAATTCTTTCAGAAGATGTGCACGTGTCACATAATTTTGTTCCATGTATATTTGCACCTAAAGAAAATGCCTTGGAAAAATCAGATGAACCTACTCCTACCATGAGTAACGATTATATCGAATATGAGGCAAGAAATCAAAACAAGAATCAAACCAATGGTTTTTTTGAAATTATTCAAAATCCACCACATAATGATTCTTGTGATGAAACAAAGAAAAGATTTAAAAAAGGAGACCGAATTTGGAAAGGAAATGTCTATGAAAGAAGGAACCATAATCAAGTAGTAGAAGACTTCATTCCTCAACTCAACCAAGAATTTAAACCGAGTAAAAGTCAACCAACTAAAATTGGTAAAACACTTCTTGATCCTAGTCCTCTATATAATGACCTTTGTGTTCTCATAGCTTTTAGGAAACTATATAATGACCTTGATGTTCCCATAGCCCTTAGAAAATCAGGTAGGTCATGTACTAGGCACCCCCTGTTTAATTTTACATCTTATTTAAACTTGTCGTCCTCTTTTGCTGCTTTTACCTCTCATTTATCTAGTGTCGAGATTCCAAAGAATGTACAGCAAGCTCTAGAAGTTCCAAAGTGGAAGGAAGCAGCTCTTGATTAGATGAAAGCTCTTGAAAAGAATGAAACTTGGAGTGTCATGACTCTACTAGCACGAAAAAGAACTATTGAGTGTAAGTGGGTGTTTATAGTAAAATACAACTCTAATGGATCCATCGCAAGGTACAAAGCTCGGTTGGTTGCCAAAGAATCTTGAGATACTTGAAAACAACTTCTGGAAAAGGGTTATTCTTCAAGAAGACTAATGATAAAAATGTAGCAATATTCACTGATGCAGATTGGGTAGGATCTGGTACAGATAGAAAGTCAACTTCAGACTATTGCACATATGTGTGGGAAAACCTAGTAACATGGAGAAGAAAAAACCAAGAAGTGGTTGCTAGAAGTAGTGATGAAGGTGAGTTTAGAGGAATGGCTCAAGGGATTTGTGAAGGTATATGGATTCTTAGAGTTTTGAAGGAACTCAAGACAGTGGTAGAACTCTCGTTGAAGTTACATTATGATAGTAAAGCCGATATAGGCATAGCTCACAGTCCTTTTCAACATGACATGACAAAGCATATTTAAATCGATCATCATTTTTTCAAAGAGAAGATGGATTTTGGTATTCTCTACTTACCGTTTGTTCCCTCCAATCAACAGACAACTGATATTTTAACCAAGAGTTTGTCAATGACGACATTTGAATATTTGATCAGCAAGTTAGACATTGTTAATATTTATGCACCAACTTGAGGAGGGTTTTGAAATATAATATATTGTTTCTTTTTCTTATTATTCTAAATTTATGTTTATTTTACTTTTCTTATATCTCTCTTGAATTTAAAAAGTTGGTTGATTGTATTTTCTCCTATAAAAGGAGCCCTTGTATTCATAACAACAACCAAGTCTTATTCCACTAAGTGGGATCAACTATATGGATCAAATTCCGCCATAATGTTTTAGTTAATACCATGTTTCTTTCCAATTCCTTAATCTCGAGATTTTTCTTAATAATTTCTCTTATAGTTTTTCTAGATCTTCCTATACCTCTAATTGTTTGATTCTTCTCCATCAGACCTACTCTCTTGACAATAGAATCTAGGGCTATTCATTCTAAAGAACCGAACAACATTGAACAAACAAAAGCCAAATAAAGATTGGAGTGCCTCCTTTCAATTGAGAAATGTACAACTACAATATCATGCAAAATTCCCCTTGACAAATACGATTAAATCTAAAATAGCATTAAAAGTCACCTGAATACCATCTAGGACTAAAATCCGATGTGCAGATGGAAACCACTTCTGGCAGTGACTTTTATTGTCATCTAAGTTTAAAAAGCTTGCAGGAATTTTCATGAGGCCAATTGCATCAATTGAATCAGTCGATTGCAGACCTGAAATCTTTCTCATCACTATGGAGCTTACACGCACAATAGAATCAGTAGATTCATCCAACCCATCGGGAATTTCAGCTTTCTCAGGAAGAATTAAACAATCCATGTTAACATTTTTATCTTGCGCTGATTCTTGAAACCTACAGATCTCTCTGTAAATAACAAACTTACATCAACCATCAACGAAGTTTTGTTCAATAACTTTAGCTGCACATATGATTTATACTTTAAACCAGAGTAAAAAAAGTGATATTAAACAAATGCTAAGTGTATGCTAACTAGCTAAAAAGAGAGATGGGTTAGGTCATATGCCATTGAAATTTGCAATTGTGTGCATATTGATGTTAGGGGATCCAAAAATGTTGATATGTAAACCAAAGAACAAAGAACAGAATATGAACAAGCAAAAAACAACTCTAGAATATCACTGGGTCTGTGTATGTTACTTTAAGACACCTAGCTTTGAAGCATAGTAACAGTTCTCAGTTACAATTCCGAACATCTTGTAACTTTTTTAAACAAGTAAATCGAAAGCACGAAACTACAAGGACTCATACAAATCAATTATATCTTGCACAATTGCAAAAACTAATCACTTTAAAGATTAGTTTCATAAACTCGCAGTCAATTTTAAAATGGAGTGAAAGAAAATTAGAAGAGGGGAACGGAGTAAAACCTGATAGGTGTAGCGCCGACGAGAATAACGGAACCATGAGAGTGGCGATAAGAAGAGTTGTTACGGAGTTTGAGGCAGTGCTTCACGAATGGGTTTGAAGCACTGGTTATTAGTTTGGATTTTTCGTCGTAAGAAATTGGTTCTTCTTGAAGTTGTGGCGATGGTGGAGTAACCGAAAACCTTGGTGGTTGAAAATAGCGCGTTCTGTGTGTTTGAGGATACAAAACGATAGCGTTGTAGCAGCATTGCATTTCTAGTTTGTTCCTTCTTTGGCTCTTCCTCGCCTACCAGTTCCCGACTGGGTATTTTATTTTTAGCATCAATTCATTTGTATTAATTAATTCGTTTTTTTTTAAATAACTAAAAATTTCAAATTTAGTATCCAAATAACGATTTTTTAATCAAAATAACCCAATTTTTTTAGGAAAATCCCAAAATACCTCTGGTTTCAAAAAAAAATCCAAATTACCCCACTTTTAGGAGGAGACGCCAATTCAATTGGCGAGTCTCCTCTTAAAAATTGAATGGATGCGACAATTGGATTGACTAGGGCATGTGCCCTAACCAATCCAATTGGCGTCCATGTGTATTACCTGAGAGGAGGCGCCAATTGGATTGACACCTCAGTGTAAAATGCAATTTTTTTTGTTAAATAGTCTACGTGATACATAATTTTGAAATAGGACCAATTGATATTAATAAATTTTTCCGTTTACACAAAAATGCATATGGTGATGACCGGGATCACCTAATCGACCTCCTGTCCCACATCCCCTAGCTACCCTAACTCGTGACCCTAACCCACGTTGATGATTCATTACTGGTGTTTGAGCATCTGAGGGGCCAGGAGCGTCACTACCAACTACAAGAGATGGCCTGTTAAGGTAGTCAGACAAGTCGGCATAGTCTTCAATATGCATCGAGGGTGTACCGTCGTAGCTGAGTTCATGAGTCATGCCAAAGTAGTTGGGTTGTGTTTGACTCATTGGTGGGCGACCAGGACGGTTGAAAGGAGACATGGGTGTGAGTGATGCGTCGAGGAAAGGTTGGAAAGGTTGTTGGGGTGTTTGGTAGAGATAGGGTTGTTGGAGGTTTTGGTTTTGTGAGGTTTGGGCTTCTTGGCTATGGTAGGAGGAGGGGCGGTTGGTGTTGAATGATCGTTGGGTGTTCTGGCTAAGGCGGCTTTGGTAGGGTGATGTGTTGGGTGTGAAGCGATGTTGGGTCTCAGGTTGATGGTCAATTTGTTGGTGGTGGTATGGGATATGCTCTTGGTATTAGGGTTGGGTGTATGGCATGTTTTGGTTGTATGTTTGTGTGTTAGTGGAACGGAACGTTTGACGGACAGGGGGTTGTGTGTATCCGGTCTGACAATGTTGTTGGGAGTTAGATGTTGAGGTGTCTGGTGTGTAAGTTTGTTGGCGTGGGTCGTACAGGTACATATCCTCGGCGATGAACTGAAAACCAACCGATATGTACCAAGTCATATAAGTACGACTTGGCTTTTCTTCATTTGGCATGACTGCGTCAGTTAAGACATGGTCATGGCAGTGCTTCCATTTGTGACACTTTGATCTGTTGGTGTAAGCCCTAGAGGCCAATACTTTTGGTACTTGTATCGCATTATTTAAAAGGCACTTTCTTTATTATGGTTGATTAATAAAGTCCCTGGAATAGATAGTCCGTTTAATGTATTAAGTGTGACTTAATCATGAGAGCACATTAAACATAAGGACAATATTCTTAAAGTATCCGTAGTCGAGCTTTAGTGTGAAGTGGGATAACATCAAAGCATTAAGACTATTATGTTTGTAGACTGATGATCACATCTCATGGATCATGGATAAAGAGTTATCAAGTCTTAAACATAGGTATGAATATTAAGAGTAATATTTATACCGGATTGACCCGCTATGAGAATACTATATAGAAAGTTATGCAAAGTGTCATAAGTTATTCTCATGGTGATAATGGTGTATACCACTATTCAACCTGAAACCACTATGGATCCTAGATGTAGAGTCGAGTGCTTTGTTGCTGATCCAACGTTGTCCGTAACTGGATAACCATAAAGATAGTTGATGGGTACTCCACAAAGCATGCTGAGGGACATGAGTGTCCTAGATGGAATTTGCCCATCCTGCGTAACAGGATAAATGTCTATGGGCCCAATATTGAACTGGACAAGGATGACACGGTCTATACCTTGTGTTCAATATAGACATAAGGGCAAAGGGGTAATTATACACATAATCATTATCACAGGAGGTTTTGTCAGATCACATGACATTTTCGTGTCTTGGGTAGCAGTGATGTGTTGCTAGATACCGCTCACTGTTTATTATGTTAAATGCGTGATTTAATATAATTGTCAACGTCGCGAAAACCTACAGGGTCACACACAAAGGACGGATTGATGAGAAATAGAGTAACTAAGGAACACCGTAAGGTACGGTGCACTTAAGTGGAAGACGAAATATGGTAAGGTACCAAATACTTAAGTGATTTTGGCATATTATGAGATATGGGCCAAAATACACTTAAGTGGGCTTTTTAGCTTGAAGCCCACACAAGTGGTTCTATAAATAGAACCCCTTGGGTAGAAGCATTGAAACTCCACAAAGACTCAACTCAAGTGAAGAGTTGGAATTTCGTTTCTCTCTCTCACTCAAAGCTTTCATTCGTACCAGCTAGCACTGAGATTGAAGGAATCTATTCGTGTGGACTGAGTAGAGACGTTGTCATCGTTCAACGTTCGTGATCACTCCGTGGATCTGTATCAAAGGTTTTTGATCATTATCAGAGATTTGCACCAAAGGTTTGAATCGCCACAAGAGGTAACGATTCTATCACTGATCATGCCCATTCGTAAGGATCATTAAAGGAGAAATTTTTTATATTCCGCTGCGCCTTGGATGGCAATTATCCTTCAGTGGTATCAGAGCCACTTACGAAACCATGAATCTGATAACTGTTTTTGTTCTGTAATAATATGATTAAAGACAGAATGAATCAAAGATTAAATTAAGATCGATCAAGTTACATATATATGATATATGTAATCCTGATGCAAAATACATTATATATGATATAGTGTTCTCGTTTCGTTCATTCAAACACTCAATGATTGTTTTCCTTTGAGCGATCAATGGTCGTTTGCTTCTTGATCTGACATTAGTATGGTGAAGCAATGATGTGTTGATCAATCATACTGAATTAACAATCGAGATGTGTTTGACGGTCTGAAATTGGTGCATCAGGGTTAGTGACGGCACAAGGGTTGTGTTGTCAGAGAGTTATGCGATTGGGGTTTGACTGCACAAGAGTTGTGCTTTCTAAACACTTTTTGGAACAGTGTTAACCAGTTAACGCATATGGTTAACCGGTTAACGCAATACGAAATAAAAAAATTGAGTTTTTCAAGCAGTGTTAACCGGTTAACGCTTTTGGTTAACCGGTTAACGCAAGGCGGAAAACAGTTTTCCAAGACATTTTCAAACAGTGTTAACCGGTTAACGCATTTGGTTAACCGGTTAACGCGAGGCAGAAAACAGTTTTTTGAACAGATTTCAAACAGTGTTAACCGGTTAACGCATATGGTTAACCGGTTAACGCAAGGCAAATTTCACCCGTTCGGCTAACTCAGTGCTTTAAAAGTATCAAGTGTTGATACGAAAAGCGGCATCGATTTTAAATGAATTGTTCATTAAAAATGTGGTGATCGGTCGTCGAGATTTAATTTGATTTTAATTAAAGGAATTAATAATAATAATAATAATAATAATAATAATAATAATAAAGTGTTTATTATTGTCTTGTGGTGATCAGTTATGGCCTTAGTTTTCCTTTATTTTGCTTTGGGTTTTAAAATACGACTTGCGTGTCGTGCCTCTCTCTTAATCTCCCAAATGTAACTTCTTTTCTCATCTCACTCCCTCGTATGTAAAACGAGTTTCTTTATGTAATGTAATGATATGAAGAAAACAAAGAAATCAGTGCCAAAGGAGGACAACCTTGAAGATCTTGCTTGGAGAATCTTAGATCGTTGTTAGGTTAGCTTAGGTTCTCTCATTGGCTTGGGAGAACAATTGCGCTAGGGGCCATAACTGTTTCATTTTGTTTGTATGTATGTTGATGCATGTGAATGTATGTTGATGCATGTGAGAGACGGTTTATATGATAAACAAGCCGGTGAGATCAGAAAAATTGCAATTACCTCAAATTAAATATTAAGTTTAAGCTTTCCAAGTTTTAACACTCATTAAGACTAATATCGGATAATGTAGGTTTCGCCTACGCGAGGTGCATGATCTATATATTAGTAAGGTGCAATGGGATAATTGTGATATCCAACTGTTAAAACAATGGGTCAAACTTAACTAAACAAATTATAAGAATATTATATATGTCTGCTTTCAAGTTTTAGCACTCATCAAGACTAGTATCAAATAATGTAGGTTTCGCCTACGCGAGGTGCATGTTTTGTATTAATTAAGGTGCGATGGGATCATTGTAATATCCAACTGCTAAAACGATGAGTCAAACTTAATTATAATTTTATTATATATGTTTAGAAGCAAGAGTTGGGAATGATCCATATGATGGATTGGAATAAGGAGTTATTCACCCAACTGAAATTTTCGAGAGTTGTATGAGATACAATTGGAAGAAGTTCCTACCTAAATAACCTAGTTTTGTGTAATCCGCCTACGCGGACTTAGAACGAAGTGAAATATGGATCTCGACCCACTAGAAAATCTTCCAACGGGATTTTCCGAATCAGATAATGAGGGTCATTTGTTTTGAGTAAAATAGTGGGAGCATATTTAATTAAAGGCCTAATTAAATATGTCAATGATACTTATATTTTCATTAATCCTTGTGTAGATTACCATGACAACAAACACCTCTAACAACATTTTGCGATCAATCCTTGATAAAGGAAAAATTGTCTGGGACAAATTTTCTGGATTGGTACCGAAACATGAGGATTGTCCTCAAACATGATAAAGGGAAAGGCAAGGAAGTTGCCAAACCCAAACCCACTATTGCTGCTTTGAAGCCTAGTGGAAGCATAGGAAAAGAAGGCACCTGCTTCCATTGCGGTAAGACCGCACACTGGAAGAGGAACATCCCAAAGTACCTGAAAGATAGGAAGAATGGAGTAGAGACTCCAACTTCAGGTATTTTTGTTATTGAAATAAATTTATCTACTTATGCATCATGGGCATTAGATACTGGATGCGGTTCTCACATTTGTACAAATGTGCATGGACTAAAAGGAAGTAGAGATTTGGCAAAAGGTGAAGTCGACCTACGAGTTGGTAATGGAGCAAAGGTTGCTGCCTTAGCCGTAGGAACTTATGAATTGACTTTACCTAGTGGTTTAATAATTCAGTTAGAGAACTGTTATTATGTACCTGCAATTAGCAGGAATATTATTTTTGTTTCTTATTTGGACAAGTTCGGTTTTTCATTCATAATAAAGAACAATTGTTGCTCAATTTATTTGAATGATATATTCTATGCTACTGCACAAATGAACAATGGACTATATGTCCTTGATCTTGAAATGCCTATTTATAACATTAATACTAAAAGGATGAAACCTAATGAGTTAAATCCTACTTACCTTTGGCATTGTCGATTAGGCCACATAAATGAGAAGCGCATTTCCAAACTCCATAAAGATTGACTCTTGGACTCTTTTGATTATGAATCATATGAGACATGCAGATCTTGTTTAATTGGAAAGATGACAAAGTCTCCATTCACAGGAAAAGGTGAAAGAGCTAATGATCTTTTGGCACTCATACATACTGATGTATGTGGACCACTGAACATACCAACCAGAGGAGGTTTTCAATACTTCATCACATTTACTGATGATTTCAGTAGATATGGTTATGTGTATTTAATGAAACACAAATCAGAATCCTTTGAAAAGTTCAAAGAATTCAAGAATGAAGTACAAAACTAACTAGGTAAGAATATTAAAACTCTTCGATCAGATCGAGGTGGTGAATATTTAAGCCTAGAGTTTGATGACCATCTGAAAGAGTGTGGGATCATATCCCAACTTACTCCTCCTGGAACACCCCAATGGAATGGTGTATCTGAGAGAAGAAATCGAACCCTGTTAGACATGGTCCGATCCATGATGAGTCACGCCGATCTTCCAAACTCCTTTTGGGGACATGCGCTGTTGACAGCAGCTTACACACTTAACCGTGTTCCATCCAAAAAGGTTGAGAAGACACCATATGAGATATGGAGTGGTGAGAAACCACATATGTCTTACATGAAGATTTGGGGTTGCGAAGTTTATGTGAAACGACAAATTTCAACTAAGCTTGAGCCCAAATCTGACAAATGCTTATTTGTGGGGTATCCTAAAGAAACAAGAGGGTATTACTTCTACAATCCTTCAGAGGGCAAAGTGTTTGTCGCTCGAACTGGAGTTTTCCTGGAAAGGGATTTTATTTCCAAAGGAATCAGTGGGAGGAAAGTAGAGCTTGAAGAAATTCAAGAATCACAAAGCATTGATACACCTATGGAGGAATTAGAACAGGAAACACAAGTAGTTGTGTAAGAGCAACCTGCTCAAGTAGAACAAGACCAGCGTAGGTCAAGCAGGATACGTCACCTACCTGAGAGATATGAATATCTCATAACAAATCAAGGTGATGTATTACTCATGGATCAAGATGAGCCTGTGACCTACTCATGGAATCTTCGTTTTGATGAAACAGTAAAACAATATGGATTCATCAAGAACGAAGATGAGCCTTATGTCTACAAGAAGGTTAGTGGGAGCATGATCGTTTTCCTGGTATTATATGTAGATGACATATTACTCATTGGAAACGATATCCCTACCCTGCAACAAGTAAAGTCTTGGTTGGGGAAATGCTTTTCTATGAAGGACCTAGGTGAAGCAGCCTATATATTAGGAATCAGAATCTATAGAGATAGATCACAAAATGCTTGGCCTAAGTCAAAGTACATAGACAAAGTGTTGAGACGCTTTAATATGAATGATTCCAATGGTTATGTGTTTTGCTTGAATGGTGGCGCTGTGAGCTTGAAAAGTTCAAAGCAAGATGCAGTTGCTGATTCTACAATCGAGGCCGAGTATATTGCTGCCTCAAGTGCAGCAAAGGAAGTTGTTTGGATCAAAAGTTCATTAGTGAACTTGGCATAGTCCCTAGCATTGTGGATCCCATTGGTCTCTATTATGATAACAATGGTGCTATCGCACAAGCTAAGGAGCCTAGATCTCACCAACGATCCAAACACATACTCAGGCGCTATCACCTCATTCGAGAGATAATAGATAGAGGAGATGTGAAAATATGTAGAGTACCAACACTTGACAATAAAGTTGACCCACTAACAAAGCCTCTTGCGTAGCAGAAGCATGATGGCCATACTAGATCAATGGGCATTAGAGGTATGCCTGATTGGCTCTAGTGCTAGTGGGAGATTGTTGGTGTAAGCCCTAGAGGCCAATACTTTTGGTACTTGTATCGAATTATTTAAAAGGCACTTTCTTTATTATGGTTAATTAATAAAGTCCCTAGAATAGATAGTCCGTTTAATGTATTAAGTGTGACTTAATCATGAGAGCACATTAAACATAAGGACATTATTCTTAAAGTATCCGTAGTCGAGCTTTAGTGTGAAGTGGGATAACATTAAAGCATTAAGACTATTATGTTTATAGACTGATGATCACATCTCATGGATCATGGATAAAGAGTTATCAAGTCTTAAACATAGGTATGAATATTAAGTGTAATATTTATACCGGATTGACCCGCTATGAGAATACTATATAGAAAGTTATGCAAAGTGTCGTAAGTTATTCTCATGGTGATAATGGTGTATACCACTCTTCGACCTGAAACCACTATGGATCCTAGATGTAGAGTCGAGTGCTTTGTTGCTGATCCAACGTTGCCCGTAACTGGATAACCATAAAGACAGTTGATGGGTACTCCACAAAGCATTCTGAGGGACATGCGTGTCCTAGATGGAATTTGCCCATCCTGCGTAACAGGATAAATGTCTATGGGCCCAATATTGAACTGGACAAGGATGACACGGTCTATACCTTGTGTTTAATATAAACATAAGGGCAAAGGGGTAATTATACACATAATCATTATCACAGGAGGTTTTGTTAGATCACATGACATTTTCGTGTCTTTGGTAGTGTAGCGGTGTATTCGTCGCTATATGATTTATTGATTAAACCATAAGCAAAGCATACAATGAATTTCGAGTCGCCACCGCACTTTTATTTATCCAAAGGACTGACTAAAAAGCGAACAAAAGCCTAAGAAGTTTTACACGTAGAAAACTAATAAAAAGATCAGAGAGTCTGGGTAAGGGGTAAATTACGCAATGGGAAGGTGTTAGGCACCCACTACGTCCTAGGTACTCCTAGGGAGCCCTTTTCACACTTGTTGTATAAAATTGGTTATTTGTTATGACATAAGTATTGTGCAAACATGATTGGGATGATGAGAAAAGAATATACAAGTTTTATTATTTTTGTGTTCGAACGGATGAACCCGTTGCCTACGTACCTTCCATCAAAGGTAAGGATCAAAACGCCGTAGTTCGGCTAAAAGATTTCCAAAAGTTAGTGGATTCAATTTTAAACACAAGCCTTAAGGTCTTACGTTATCCACGGGAGAAAACTCAACCTTATACAAACAACAAGTCCACCATGTGAGAACAGCTTCAACTTGCTAGTGAGGGGTTAACCCTATAATAAGCAAGGAAGACTTACAATTCGATCAACTAAGGACAAATAGGTGAGATTGACATCAACCAACTAGGATAAATCAAACCTATAGCTCATGTATGAAAACTTAGCAAGAATGGACAAAGCCACAAAACAATTGAATGGGTGGAATTAATTGATTATGAGTATTCATGAAAGTAGGGTCAAAATATGATTAAGATTGATTCAAAGAAGTATTATGAAATGGAGTTTGAAAAAAGTCAAGGACTTGGGGTCCAGGTTTTTAATTTAAAAGCATGAAGATGTTTGCACAATATCTATCTCAAGTTTGAAAGTAATGTGTGAAAAGGTTCAGGACATAATGGGATGAATGGATGAGGATGGATTGTAAAACTTCCTAGGAGGTTCACTTCTTGAGATCATATGGGAGATGATTCAAGTGTGTCCTTTGGAATAGGCAATGAGTAATAACAAACAAGCAAACAAAAGAAGCTAGTCAACAAAAGCGGATACCGGATGCCAATCACTGGACTTATACCAATCTCCTAAAACAAAACTGGATATCAGAGGCCACTCTATGGACTTATACTAATCTCCTCAACAAAGAAAAGAAAGCGGATACCGGATGCCAATCTATCTGGGCTTATACTAATCTCCAACAACAAAGACAAAATTTGGATGTCAGATGCCAATCTATCTGGGCTTACTCTAACCTCCAACATATGATCATAGGAATACAAATGCCAAATTACACGGGCTTACAATTGCATCCTCACATACAACCAAACAAATGCATCAAGTAAAGATAAGATGAGTGGCCAATGAAATGGTCTTATACTCACTTCCATATCATAGGAACAATGGCCAAAAGAATGGTCTTACAATTGTCCTCAATGGGCAAACAACAAAGACATGTCATAAAGACAAATGAGATGATCATGCACTAATGAGCAATTAATGATGATAAATGCACAAAGCATGCAAGCAGACATGTGTATATGAGATAGGCAATCAATCAATGAAGTCATTCAGCACACACTATAACCAAACAATTAGGCTCACACAAAGGGTTAGGCATTGAAGCCAACTGGAATAGGGTTAATGGTGCTCTTAACCTTGCCATTGAGGGACTAAGGTGAAGCAGATGAAAGGATATGAGGTGTGTGCCTCATTGCTCTTATCCCTGGTCAGGGAGAGCATTTGAATATCAGAAGGTGTGGGAGTCAGAAAGTAGGAACTCTCTCCACAGATTATTGACTCGATAGATCTTGGGTTTGGATCTCTATGCTACAACCATGTAATGGGAGCAAGGAGAAGACTCACAGAATAGTGGGAGATAGACTACATATCTCTTATATCCACCAATTGCCTTATTTAAAGGACTTTTCCTGCTTGGGACAAATGTAAACACACACAAGCATTGCCTCTTAAGGAGGACTTCAGACAGTTGCCCGGCCAAGTAACAGGCCAGGTCTTCCAGACTACATGAAGAAAAGGGATTATACCTCAATGCAAATTGCTATTAAGCAAAGCAAAGCAAGTTCTTAAAGAACTAAGCAACTAAAGGTACCTGAAACCAGTCAAACAGAATCAGTACACAACTCAAAGTTTAAATCAAAATGAGATAAAGATCAACAGTCAACACAATCAGTTAAGTGTGCAATGCACAAGGCTCAAAGCATATGAGCCAAGCAACCTACAAAACAAACAAGTTAGTCATGATAATCAATCAAGCTCAATCAATTTGTAATGATCTCTTTGGAGCATTTGTTGCTTAACCTGAAACAACAAACTTAAACATGAGCAACATGACCACTAGGACAAGCCTAGGGTCAAAAAGGGATGAGAAAGTCAAAACAGCAAGTGAAATCCAATCAAAATCAAGTTCAAATAATCAAGAAACAAACTCAATTGGTTTCATGTTCATATCATTCATCATTATCATTTCATGAACAAATTAGGTCAAAACATGGCATATAGAAGCTCATAGAAGTCAACAACAACACTTAACTCAAAACCAATCATAAACATTTCAATAAATCATCAAATAATTCATGATCAAACATAATCCATATCATGATAAGCATATCAAATTTCAGCTCATTTGGATAACGGGAAGTTGGTCAATGAAAATCAGAAAGGCAAGGCAAGTTCAAGCATGCTCAAAGAAGTCAACCAAACATGTACCAACTTCAATAAATCATAAATCAGTGACAACATATGAGAAATGAATGAGACCAAAACCATGACAAAGCTTAAGGTGTCTACTAATCACATGTCAAATTTCAAGTTCATTAAATTAAGTATGAGAATTTCACAAACAATATGAGAACATGTGTCACAAAAAGTCAACATATGACCAAACAGGGGAGAAAATCCCAAACAATTAGGAAATGCCATCAATAATTCCAAGAAAATTCACATGTAAACTAGACATCCATAATCACATTCATGCAAAAATTCAAACCAATTTGAGTTCAAGAAGCATGGTATTCAAAATCATGAAGTTGGACATCAATGGTGTGACACAAATTGTCACACCCTAATTCAAAAAATCACAACTCACAAACCAGCAATGATAAATTCACAAACTCTACACCAAAATCACCATGAATGTGTCTAGTTTAAGCACAAAAAAATTGGAAGCCATTGGATAAAGCATCATCATTTCACAATTGATTTGGCAAAGTGTACAAAAAATGGACACATGAACAAAACCCTAGCACAAATAAAAATCCATCCATGCCAAAAATATGGAAAAATCATGATTAAAAACTAGAGGTCAATATGAACATTATGCAAAAAGTCTCATTAATTTTGGATCAAAATTGGATGACTTATGAATTTTGTAAGATGAGCATCAAAATGAAATAAATATTGAAGAATGACATGAATTAATGGGACAATGTGGCACGACCGGTGGCATATTTGTAATTATTTGGACTTGTTAATGAAACGTTGCGCAGCGGACAGGGGCGTGTCACTCTGGGATTGGTCATGGGCAATAAAATAGTGAAAAGCATGCAAGACAAAAGCCAAACACGAACAGGACAAGAATTCTGGGCAAAATGAATCTAGGGTTTTGGCTACAGTACATCATCATCTTCAACAAAGAATCGTGAAATTTTTTTGTCACAGAATTGAACAATAAGCATGGCATTCGATACATCTAAAATCATACATCAACATTCCAACATCCATTAACATTAAATCAAGCTATCATGGATGAATCATGCAAAAACAACAATGAACATCAATCTTCATGTCAACATAACTTTGTAAATACTCAACCATTTTCAGTGGTTCAAAGCTTAAAATGATCAGCAAAGTGAGACCTATCTAAAGCCTATCATGATTTAGCAAATGGTGATATTCGAAAACTTACCAAATCTGCAAAACAGTGATGCTTTTGTGGTTCTTTGGCCTCAAACAGCTAAAACAGATGTGCAAGAAGGTTTGCTTTGATGAATGAGTGAAGACTTTTGGCTCAACAATCCTTGAGGAAGCTCCAAATCAAATCTGCCATGGAAGAGCTTGGAAATAACAGCCACGAGTTCCTTGCTTACAGCTGGGATTTGATGCTCACAAATGCTTCCAAAGTGATGGAGAATGATGAAGCAACCAAGGCTAGCTCGTGTTCTTTGAGGTTTTGCCAAGAAAAGTTCCAATGTGCAAAAATGAAGATTTGAGAGAAAAAGAGTTTTAGTCTGTTTTGGTGAAAGTGTGCTAGGGTTTTCAGAGTGTAAATGTGACATATATACTCTGTTTAAGGTCTATTAATCATGGTTAATGGAAATGTAATCAGAAATTGCTAATTGGTGTGTTTTTGCTAATTTGTGCATTTCCACTCAAATGACATGCCCATGTGCTAACAGCTGCGAATTGGGCCTTTAGACACATCCAAAATACAATTTCTGATCAATTGCAAGTGGTAAAAATGGTTGGAATTGGTTATTTTGAAAACTCATTTTTCCACCTCACTTGAATTAATTCATGCTACCTCAAAAATGCCATTTTGATTGATGAAGTTTTGGTGAATGGTGATGGAATATTTGGAAAGAGGGCATCAAATATGACTTGTAGCAAAAAACCCCACCCCATTTGGCCAAATGGTTTGGAAGATATGGCCTTTTGAAGTTCAAAATTTTTTGAGGATGATTTGATCATAACTTGCCAACCATACATGGGAATTGAGTGTTCTTGGACTTTTTGAAAATGGGAGAACAAGACCTTCAACTTTCATGTTGGGCAAAAATTCATTTGAAGCTTGCATCATGATGTAATTTTGAGGAGAAGAAGTTTCCATTTTTGGCAAATTCCAATTACAGGTCAACTTTCTATTTCTGGAAATTTCTTGTCTGACTTTATTTTCTTCACTGTGGATGCTTGAAATGTTATATGAGGCTCATATGGACATGAATGAGACCTCTCAGACCAAATCCCACCATCAAATCACTGATTAAATGGATAGTTGACCAAGGTTGACTTCAGTTGACTTTGCTAGGGTTTTGCTTGACTGAACCATGTTCTGATGAACTCCAAGCCCTAACTGTAACACCCCTCTAAATACCCCAAATATTTAATTAAAACAACATATATAAATCAGAGTAATTATGCCATTTAAGGGTGTCACACAAACACTTCACACCATGTTCCAAATTATCCTGTCATGCTCATTTATTTAATCAAATAAAACATTGCATAATTCGCAGCGGAATAAAATCCAACATCAATACAAAACATGTAACACAATACATGTAAGCTTATTCAACAATCATCAATGAAAACAAGTAAAACATCCCTTCCCGATGTTACATCTATCAGAGCATGACCAACTAAGGAACTACACTAGACTCCAAGGACTAGCTTCTACTCAATCATTGCTCGTTACCTGAAAAATAGTGTAAGGGTGAGTTCCTCAATCGATATAACAAGCATTATAAATTAACATGTAATGCTAAGTAAATAACACATTTCATCACCCTAAACATAACACGCTTTCAGTAACGGCACACCAACTCAACATCATACTCAACAGTAACATAAAACACATGTATCATCTCAATTCATACTCAACATCAACACAAAACACACGTATAAGATTGGAATACATCCGTTCATATTATACGCCATACATACATTATGCAATGAGACTCCATGCATGCGGTACCGACTATTCGTGAACGTATAGTTCAACTTCACCGACCAAATCCAGGTACGGCTACCAAGCTCACTAGTCCCACTCATTTGAGACCTAGTGACTCACATCACTAATTCCTCACCATGGGAATTAGCTACCACCCCAAGGGCCATGCTATGCACGCTAAATCACCTAGCATGCAAACATCTACAACAGTCCAAAATGACTAACATCACTAATTCCTCACCATGGGAATTAGCTACCACCATAAAGGCCACAATATGCACGCTAATCACCTAGCAATGCAACATCAACAACAATTCAAGAATAGACATATGCTCACACTCTAAGCCATAAACAGTCTATTCACAATGCATACATCACTGATACATTCACAGCATTATGCATACCATTACACATTATCAACACATTTTATCACAAAAGCATATTACATCATGCCAAACAACAATCACAGTATTAGCACACTCTACTAATACCTATACTACTCAAAACAACGGGAAATGATCCCTACTACATCATACATCAGCTAAGTTACATCACTCAGCCTAAACAACCAAAAACTGCACAACAACAGCTCAGAAAAACCACAAGTCTGCCCATACGCGTATTGCCTAGTCCCATACGCGTATGGCCCATTCCTCAGCCAAAACCCATACGCGTAACACCATCCCATACGCGTATGCTACGCGTACCACACTCCCATACGCGTACCAACAGAGACCAAACACGTTCAAAACATCATCTTCCTCATCCATACGCGTACTGCCTAGTGCCATACGCGTACCAGGCCATCTCATACGCGTACTGCCTAGTGCCATACGCGTATGACCAGAAACCAGAATTTCCAGATCTGCAATGGCTTTCTCTGCTACGAGATCTATCCAATTCAACCTTCCACAGTCCAATTTTACACATTATTCGTTCATATCATCTAACACAAATCATATCTTATTCAATCTCACACATCCTAACACTATTGCATCTAATTCCTACGAATTTCCTTCAATTTTAATCCAGATTCGTTCATCCCAAAAGTTCACAATTTTCAGCACAATTATTCCAATCAGAGGTAAATCAATGGTTTATCACTACCCATGACATATTATCCCATAATACCCATTAAAAGATGATAAACCCCCCTTACCTGAGTTAATCTGGCAATTTCTGAGCTCCAAGCTTTTCCTTCCTTCAACCCTCGTTCTCTGGCGCTTTGCCCTTTTCCCTTTTCCACTTTTCTGTCTCTTTTTCCTTTTCACGTGAAAATAACTCTTTTTACCAAATGGGACCTTTTTACTGATTTCTACTTTTATTCCAAAAATAATAATTCCAATAATAATATTCCAATAATAATCCAATTATTATTTAATTAAATTAATAATTATACTATTAACTTAATTTAAATAATTACTTTATTTTATTGGGGTGTTACAACTCTCCCCCACTAAAAGAGTTTTCGTCCTCGAAAACATACCTCAAGCGAATAACTCCGGATAAGACTCTTTCATCTGACTCTCAAGCTCCCAAGTCACATTGCCACCTGCTGGTCCTCCCCAAGCTACCTTCACCAAGGCAATCTCTTTACCCCGCAACTGCTTCAACTCTCGATCCTCGATCCTCATAGGTGATGTTTCAACAGTCAGGTTATCTCTCACCTGTACATCATCTACTTGGACTACATGCGACGGATCATGAATGTACCTCCTCAACTGAGACACATGAAAAACCTCATGCAAATTCGCAAGCGGCGGCGGTAAAGCGATACGATAGGCTACCTCCCCTATCCTCTCCAAAATCTGATAAGGACCAATAAATCGAGGTGTCAACTTCTTCGACTTCAAAGCTCGACCAACCCCAGTTATCGGAGTAACACGAAGAAACACATGATCTCCCTCTTGAAACTCAAGTGACTTCCTCCTCTTGTCGTGATAACTCTTCTGACGACTCTGAGCAATCCTCATCTTCTCCTGAATCATCTTAATCTTTTCCGTAGTTTGTTGAACAATCTCCGGTCCAACCACAACACTCTCACCGAACTCATACCAACATAAAGGTGTCCGACATCTCCTACCATACAAAGCTTCAAACGGTGCCATACCAATGCTCGAATGAAAACTATTGTTGTAGGTAAACTCAATCAAAGGTAAATAACAATCCCAAGCACCTCCTTTTTCCAAAACACAAGCCCTCAAAAGATCCTCCAGTGACTGAATCGTCCTCTCAGTCTGACCATCAGTCTGCGGATGATATGCAGAACTCAATCTCAGCTTAGTTCCCAAAGCCTTCTGCAAACCTTCCCAGAACTTCGATGTAAATCTAGGATCTCTGTCCGAAACAATACTAGACGGAATACCATGCAAACTTACAATCTTCTCAATATACAACTCGGCTAATCTCTCTAACGGATAATCCATTCTGATCGGAATGAAATGAGCCGATTTCGTCAATCTGTCAACAATCACCCAAATAGCTTCAAAGTTCTTACTTGTCCTCGGTAAACCAGAAACAAAATCCATACTGATACTATCCCACTTCCACTCCGGAATAGCCAACGGTTGCATTAGCCCAGACGGCTTCTGATGCTCGATCTTTGACTTCTGACAAGTCAAACAAGAATAAACAAAACTCGCAATTTCTTTCTTCATTCCCGGCCACCAAAATAACTTTTTCATATCATGATACATCTTCGTAGCTCTAGGATGAATACTCAAGCCACTACGATGTCCTTCCTCAAGAATACTCTTCTTAAGTTCGGTAACATCCGGAATACACACCCGATTACCAAATTTCAAAACACCATTCTCATCAACTCTGAATTCACCACCTTGACCTTGATTCACTAGAGTCAACTTATCAACCAAAAGCACATCGGATTTCTGACCCTCTCTAATCTCATCCAGAATACCACTCGTTAACTTCAACATTCCCAATTTAACACTATTGTGAGTACTCTCACACACCAAACTCAAGTCTCTAAACTGCTCAATTAAATCCAATTCCCTAACCATTAACATAGACATATGTAATGATTTCCGACTTAATGCATCAGCCACTACGTTTGCTTTACCCGGATGGTAATTCAAACCAAAGTCATAATCCTTCAGAAACTCTAACCATCTCCTCTGTCTCATATTCAGCTCTTTCTGATCAAACAAATACTTTAAACTTTTATGGTCACTGAAAACTTCAAATCTTGACCCGTACAAGTAATGCCTCCATAACTTCAGAACAAATACCACAGCTGCCAACTCTAAATCGTGCGTCGGATAGTTCCTCTCATGAACCCTCAGCTGCCTCGAAGCATAAGCTATAACCTGCTTATTCTGCATCAACACACCACCCAACCCCAACAATGAAGCATCACAGAAAACCTCAAATGATTCTGACGAACTCGGTAATATCAGAATAGGAGCAGTAGTTAACCTTCTCTTTAACTCTTGGAAACCTTCTTCACATTTTGAGTCCCAAACAAACGCTTGCCCCTTTCTAGTCAACATCGTCAACGGTAACGCCAACTTGGAAAATCCCTCAATGAACTTCCTATAATAACCTGCAAGTCCAAGAAAACTTCTTATCTCAGAAACTGACTTCGGAGCTTCCCACTTAGATACCGCTTCTATCTTAGAAGGATCAACAGCAACACCACCTCTTGAAATCACATGACCAAGAAAACTAACCTCTTCTAACCAAAATTCACACTTTGACAGTTTAGCAAATAACTTCTTTTCTCGTAGAACTCCTAAAACCACTCTCAAATGCTCAGCATGCTCTTCTTCAGATTTCGAATACACCAAAATGTCGTCAATAAACACCACAACAAACTGATCTAGGTACGGATGGAAAATCCTATTCATATACTCCATAAATACTCCAGGCGCATTAGTCACACCAAAAGGCATTACAGAATACTCATAATGTCGATACCTTGTTCTGAAAGCAGTCTTCTGAATATCCTCAGTTTTCACACGTATCTGATGATATCCCGATCTCAAATCTATCTTGCTGAACACACTCGCACCAACCAACTGATCCATCAAATCATCAATCCTCGATAAAGGATACCGATTCTTGATCGTCACTTTATTCAGTTGCCTGTAGTCCACACATAACCTCATAGTACCTTCTTTCTTCTTAACCAATAACACTGGTGCACCCCACGGTGACACACTCGGACGAATAAATTTCTTATCCAACAGATCTTCCAGCTGACTCTTCAATTCAGTTAACTCAACAGCAGACATACGGTACGGAGCCATCGATATCGGCCTAGTACCAGGTACCAAATCAATCGAGAACTCAACTTCACGCTCTGGCGGTAATTCATTCACTTCTTCCGGAAACACATCATGAAAATCACACACCACGGCCAGGTCGCCAATCACCAGTTTATCTTTAGCCTCCAAAGTCGCTAACAGCATAAACAACTCTGCCCCATCTGCTACTGCCTCATTCACCTGCCTTGCTGATAGAAACAAACTCTTTCCTTCCTCAATCTCAGGAAAGATCACAGTCTTATCAAAACAATTGATAGAAACTCGGTTAAACACCAACCAGTTCATACCCAAGATAACATCAATCTGCACTAATGGAAGACACACAAGGTCTATCCCAAAGTCTCTACCAAAAATACTCAAAGGACAATTCAAACAAACTGAAGTAGTAGTCACTGAACCCTTCGCAGGAGTATCAATCACCATACTTCCAGGCATCTCAGATATCTCTAATTTAAGTTTCACAGCACAATCCAAAGATATAAAAGAATGAGTCGCACCTGTGTCAATAATAGCTACAAGAGGAAAGCCATTAATATAACACGTACCTCGGATTAAACGATCATCCGCAGAAGTCTCAGAACCCGATAAGGCAAAGACCTTGCCGCCTGAGTGGTTCTCCTTCTTTGGCTTAGGACACTGTGGACTGATATGACCCACTTCTCCACAGTTGAAGCAAGTCAGAGTCTTCAACCGACACTCTGCAGCCAAATGACCACCTTTTCCACACTTGAAACACTTCTTCTCAACACTGGTACACTCGTGGAAACGATGTCCCGCCTGACTACATCTGTAACATTTAGCAGGAGCACTAGAGTCTCCCCCACTAGGCCTCTTCATCCCACTCTGCTTCTGAAAACCTTTGCCAGCTGCATACGGTTTTCCACGGTCATTCTGATTCTTGCCTTTCCTATCAACCCTTTGCTGATAGCTCTCTACTCTGGCTTTGGAATCCTGTTCAAAAATCCTGCAACAGTCAACCAAGTCAGAAAACACTCTGATCCGCTGATATCCAATAGCCTGCTTAATCTCGGGACGTAACCCGTTCTCAAACTTCACACACTTCGAAAATTCCCCAGTAGCCTCATTATAGGGAGTGTAATACTTCGACAGCTCGGTGAACTTAGCAGCATACTCAGTAACGGACCTGTTACCCTGCTTCAATTCCAAAAACTCTATTTCTTTCTTTCCTCTGACATCCTCTGGAAAGTACTTCCTCAGGAATCTCTCTCTGAACACAGCCCAAGTGATCTCAGCATTTCCAGCAGATTCCAACTCAGTGCGGGTAGCAACCCACCAATCATCAGCTTCCTCTGACAGCATATGCGTACCGAACCTGACCTTCTGGTTATCGGCACACTCAGTCACTCGGAAGATTCTCTCGATCTCCTTCAACCACTTCTGAGCACCATCTGGATCGTATGCTCCCTTGAACATTGGAGGATTGTTCTTCTGGAACTCACTCAGTTGACGAGCAGCTCCCATTCCCACAACATTCGGATTTCCTCCAAGTACTCCAGCTAGCATACCCAGAGCCTCAGCAATCGCAGCATCATCTCTACCTCTTCCAGCCATCTCTATTCTGAAAACCCAACAAGCTAAAACAATAAGTACTGATAGGGTTACACAACACCTATCCCGTACAGGGGAAACAGAATAACTACGACTCGACTCGACCGACTATGCTCTGATACCACTAATGTAACACCCCTCTAAATACCCCAAATATTTAATTAAAACAACATATATAAATCAGAGTAATTATGCCATTTAAGGGTGTCACACAAACACTTCACACCATGTTCCAAATTATCCTGTCATGCTCATTTATTTAATCAAATAAAACATTGCATAATTCGCAGCGGAATAAAATCCAACATCAATACAAAACATGTAACACAATACATGTAAGCTTATTCAACAATCATCAATGAAAACAAGTAAAACATCCCTTCCCGATGTTACATCTATCAGAGCATGACCAACTAAGGAACTACACTAGACTCCAAGGACTAGCTTCTACTCAATCATTGCTCGTTACCTGAAAAATAGTGTAAGGGTGAGTTCCTCAATCGATATAACAAGCATTATAAATTAACATGTAATGCTAAGTAAATAACACATTTCATCACCCTAAACATAACACGCTTTCAGTAACGGCACACCAACTCAACATCATACTCAACAGTAACATAAAACACATGTATCATCTCAATTCATACTCAACATCAACACAAAACACACGTATAAGATTGGAATACATCCGTTCATATTATACGCCATACATACATTATGCAATGAGACTCCATGCATGCGGTACCGACTATTCGTGAACGTATAGTTCAACTTCACCGACCAAATCCAGGTACGGCTACCAAGCTCACTAGTCCCACTCATTTGAGACCTAGTGACTCACATCACTAATTCCTCACCATGGGAATTAGCTACCACCCCAAGGGCCATGCTATGCACGCTAAATCACCTAGCATGCAAACATCTACAACAGTCCAAAATGACTAACATCACTAATTCCTCACCATGGGAATTAGCTACCACCATAAAGGCCACAATATGCACGCTAATCACCTAGCAATGCAACATCAACAACAATTCAAGAATAGACATATGCTCACACTCTAAGCCATAAACAGTCTATTCACAATGCATACATCACTGATACATTCACAGCATTATGCATACCATTACACATTATCAACACATTTTATCACAAAAGCATATTACATCATGCCAAACAACAATCACAGTATTAGCACACTCTACTAATACCTATACTACTCAAAACAACGGGAAATGATCCCTACTACATCATACATCAGCTAAGTTACATCACTCAGCCTAAACAACCAAAAACTGCACAACAACAGCTCAGAAAAACCACAAGTCTGCCCATACGCGTATTGCCTAGTCCCATACGCGTATGGCCCATTCCTCAGCCAAAACCCATACGCGTAACACCATCCCATACGCGTATGCTACGCGTACCACACTCCCATACGCGTACCAACAGAGACCAAAACACGTTCAAAACATCATCTTCCTCATCCATACGCGTACTGCCTAGTGCCATACGCGTACCAGGCCATCTCATACGCGTACTGCCTAGTGCCATACGCGTATGACCAGAAACCAGAATTTCCAGATCTGCAATGGCTTTCTCTGCTACGAGATCTATCCAATTCAACCTTCCACAGTCCAATTTTACACATTATTCGTTCATATCATCTAACACAAATCATATCTTATTCAATCTCACACATCCTAACACTATTGCATCTAATTCCTACGAATTTCCTTCAATTTTAATCCAGATTCGTTCATCCCAAAAGTTCACAATTTTCAGCACAATTATTCCAATCAGAGGTAAATCAATGGTTTATCACTACCCATGACATATTATCCCATAATACCCATTAAAAGATGATAAACCCCCTTACCTGAGTTAATCTGGCAATTTCTGAGCTCCAAGCTTTTCCTTCCTTCAACCCTCGTTCTCTGGCGCTTTGCCCTTTTCCCTTTTCCACTTTTCTGTCTCTTTTTCCTTTTCACGTGAAAATAACTCTTTTTACCAAATGGGACCTTTTTACTGATTTCTACTTTTATTCCAAAAATAATAATTCCAATAATAATATTCCAATAATAATCCAATTATTATTTAATTAAATTAATAATTATACTATTAACTTAATTTAAATAATTACTTTATTTTATTGGGGTGTTACACTAACCACTTGATATCTTGATCCAACATGATGTCATAACTCATATGAACTCTTGATGATTGATCATGGTGCCCAAATTCTTCAAGAATGGCCACCATCTGTCTCAATGACTGACTTTGACTGATTTGACCTAATTGGCTTCATTTGCGAGTAACATGGTTAGATGACAATATTTTTGTACTTTTGGTTAGTAAACAAATGAAAAGCGATGATATACAAATGCAAAACATGCTTGGTGATCAAGAACCACACTCACAAGGTAACCCACCCACTAGGAGGGAAACTAGGGCATGCAATGTTCCTTGAGGCCATGGTATGGTATGATATGGGCCATGAGGGATCTTAGGGCCAAAATTGGGGTCTTACAGGTAGCAGTGATGTGTTGCTAGATACCGCTTACTGTTTATTATGTTAAATGCGTGATTTAATATAATCGCCAACGTCGCGAAAACCTACAGGGTCACACACAAAGGACGGATTGATGAGAAATAGAGTAACTAAGGAACACCGTAAGGTACGGTGCACTTAAGTGGAAGACGAAATATGGTAAGGTACCAAATACTTAAGTGATTTTGGCATATTATGAGATGTGGGCCAAAATACACTTAAGTGGGCTTTTTAGCTTGAAGCCCACACAAGTGGTTCTATAAATAGAACCCCTTGGGTAGAAGCATTGAAACTCCACGAAGACTCAACTTAAGTGAAGAGTTGGAATTTCGTTTCTCTCTCTCACTCAAAGCCTTCATTCGTACCAGCTAGCACTGAGATTGAAGGAATCCGTTCGTGTGGATTGAGTAGAGACGTTGTCATCATTCAACGTTCGTGATCACTCCGTGGATCTGTATCAAAGGTTTTTGATCATTATCAGAGATCTGCACCAAAGGTTTGAATCGCCATAAGAGGTAACGATTCTATCACTGATCATGCTCATTCGTAAGGATCATTAAAGGAGAAATTTTTTATATTCCACTGCGCCTTGGATGGCAATTCTCCTTCACGATCTTGCGAAGCTTTGCCATGGATTGAAGTCCCATTAGTCGTTAACTTTGCGCAGATGCCATTCTCCTAGACTTGTTGGGGGATTTGGGATATTTTAGGAGCATACCGAACTGCAACTTCACACAATCACTGTTGTGCATCTCCACAGTTGTGAATCGTATTATCGGTGTGCATATAGTCCATATGGTCGCGTCTTCAACGTTGACCTTATGGTCATGATCCAAATTAAGGTATGGACGCCAAATGAACTGAAATGTGAAAGAAAATAGGATTATAATGTAGGTAGAAGAAGTTAACAAATTATAACGAAATAATGAGGTTATTATCCTTACGTCTGTCGGTCGAAGGTGATCCAACAAATTATGATATTGAGTAATACAGTGTCTAGGACATCTGTTATAACTCATACCACGTGCAGACCATATACACCAAAAAGGTAAAAATATTAGTTAGAGATAATAATCTTTAAAGAAGTAAGTAAATATATAGCAATTTAAAAAACTTACTTTTGTGCATACGGGAATGTGAAAGGGTTGTTGTTGACGGGTGCTAGTGACGGTAGTCTTGACCAACCCCATGCTTGGAGCAAAACAGCACATCCAGAAAATGTAGATGTGTCTTTGTGTGAGTTTTTGCACAAGGAGCTATAGAGATAGGAAAGACAAGCAGATCCCCAACTGTAACTTCTTATTTAATCTACATGTCTAAGTAAAGGTAAATACATAATATGCATACTAGAATCACTACCTTCGGAAAATAAAAAAGAACCAATTAAAAGCATAATGTAACACCTAGTTTTTATTATTCGAGCATCTTCGGTAGAATGCTCATTTAAGTATAATATGTTATAGTATGACTTAAGACGTGAAAGGAGTATACCTTGACCTCTTGAGTTATCATCTAACAAATCAGTCTCCAAGAGGTCCATGCAAATTGAATTTGCATAGTTGGTTTTACCATTTACAGTCTTACCTTCAATGGGCAGTCCCAAAAGCATGTAGACGTCTTCTAACGTCACGGTACACTCACCGGTTGGGAACCAGAATGTGTGTGTCTCGGGACGCCATCTCTCGCATAAAGCAAGAATGAATTTTTTATCTATCGACCAAGACAAAATCTTGCTTATATGACCAAAACCGGCGAGTTCAACATAAAGTTGAATCATCGGGTCCATGTGGACATATTTGTGGACCCGAGTCCGGAACCTTGAAACATACTATAAAAGAAAGAATAAAAAACTTTACTAAGTTGGTATGTTATTAAAAGAGACTCTATTAAAACAAATAACAAAATAATAAAACGCTTACATAAGTTGTTATGTTTGCAACCGTTCCTCTGTGTGATTCACCCATTTTGAGGATATACATTTTGTCGGGGATGAAAGCGGTTGATGCAGATGAAACTACAAGAAATTGTTGTAGATGAAATTGTAGAATAAGTAGTGAGTGATGGTGTGGAAGAAGTGTTGATGGTGTGGATGTATTTATAGGCAAATGAATTGGAGCATGAAAAGTTGTGTTTGCATGTGGTCTCCAATTGAATTGGCGCCCATGTGCATTTTGTACATGGTGTCGCCATTCAAATTAGCGTCTCCATAGGGACATGCAATGCAAGACAAGGTGTCGCCAAATGGATTGGCGCCCATGTGCAAGGAATGAATGGGGCGCCAATTCATTTGGAGTGTGTGTCTGCATGTGTGACACGCGGTTGTCCTCTCTCTTGCATGCTGGACATGTCACTTTTGAGTAGCTTGCATGGTTGACACATCATTTCGGACTAGTTTGCATGTGCGACACATCGCTTTGAACTAGCTTGCATGTGAGACACATCACTCACCTATTTAAGTGTCTTACTATCAACATCCAAGACTAAACCCACATTCATCTGCAGCAAGAAAATAGTTTTCATATGCACAATGTCATCTTCACCAAAATACAGTGTCAACGTTCACTGCAACGGTGAAACATACGAGTCTGAGTTATACAATTTTTGTTTTTGAAACACCGATACCATTAGACTTACGATCAAGAGAAATGCACCATTCTTGTATTTGAAAAAAAGAATACAATCATGTATATGATCAGGTATTGTGTCAAAGATCACATATCAAAATTCAATATTTTTTTAGAACAGTCAACGCAAGTTTTTCCTGCTTAAGGTACGGGATGATGAAGATGTTGAATACATGTTTGTTAGTCATGAACATTCAGGCTGCAATTGTATTGAGTTGTATATTACTTTTCAACCATGTATACCATCTCAGTAGTCTCAAATAACCAGTCAGGATGAATCTGGTGAATTTAATCCACAATGGTCAGATGACGTCAACCCAGAAGCAGAAGCAGAAGTGGACGTCGTTGATGAAGAAGAAGAGGAGACCGAGATATAGGTTGATCACATGTTGAACAACGACATTGAAGATGATGATCAACCACCGGCAATACCTCCTAGTCATATCTACAATCCGCCTCAACATATGACAAAGATGGATCTGTATGACGATGAAACATCCAACAATGTTTTCTATAATCCGTATCCACGGTCAGAAGGAGAATTAAAGGTGGGAGACATGTTTCGTACCAAAGAAGAATGTGTGCAAGCTATCAAAAAATTCCACATGAACAACTCTGCTGATTTTACAGTGAAATGCACTTATTCGAGAAGGTATGTCATTGAATGTCGTAACATCCTTTGTAAGTTTCGGTTGGCTGCATCTTACAAAAAGAAAAACGACTCTTGGGAGATCGCTTCAATGGACCCACCTCACAGTTGCATTGCAACTAACATTGAACAAGATCACCGTAAATTAAGCGCTGCATTGATATGTCAAGACATTCTGCCGTTGGTTAATAAAGACCCGTCAGTGAAGGTGAGTATAATTATATCCCATATCATAACAACATATAATTATACTCCATCTTACAAGAAAGCCTGGATTACAAGGACAAAGGTTGTTGAACAGGTATTCGACAACTGGGAGGATTCATACAAAGAATTGCCACAGTTTTTTATGGGCACTAAAAATATATGTCCCAGGAACTGTGGCAATTATGGAGACATTGCCAGCAATGATGCCAGACGGAACCTATGTTACAGGTAATAAAATCTTTCACCGTCTCTTTTGGGCGTTTGACCCATGCATCAAAGGTTTCACATTTTGCAAACCTATTATTCAAATTGATGGCACTTGGTTATACGACAAATACAAGGTACTTTGCTTATAGCGGTTGCACAAGATGGCAACAACAATGTCTTTCCCATTGCCTTTGCTCTGGTTGAAGGTGAAACGGCTCGTGGATTGGGTTTCTTTCTTCGACATCTCAGAACGCATGTGGCTCCATAAGCCAATCTCTGTTTGATTTCTGATAGACATGTTGCCATTGAGAGTGCCTACAACAACCATGACAACGGATGGCATGATCCTCCTTCTACCCATGTCTATTGCGTTATACATATTGCACAAAACTTCATGCGTGCAATAAAAGATAAGAATCTTCGTAAGAAGGTGGTGAATATTGGGTATGCTCTAACTTAGCCGTCATTTCAATATTATCATGATGAAATTAGACTGTCTAATGAAGATGCAGGGAGATAGCTAAATAACATACCAATAGAGCAATGGACAAGGGCATTTGACGTAGGTTGTCGGTGGGGCCACATGACAACAAACCTTGTGGAATGCATAAACGGGATATTTAAAGGAATTAGAAATCTGCCAATAACCGCCTTGGTAAGATCGACCTATTATATGTTGGCTTCTATTCGCAACCAGAGGTGAAAGATGGAGTGTGGTGTTAATGTCTGGGCAAGTATTCAGTGAGTGTTGCATGAAAGTCATGAAAGAGGAGAGCATTAAAGCTAGCACACACGCTGTAACAGTCTTTGACCGTCATGGGCAAAATTTCAGCGTCCAGGAAACAATGGACCATAACGAGGGGAGACCAAATTTAGCCTATGTTGTTAGACTAAACAAAAGTTGGTGCGACTGTGGAAAATTCTAGGTCTTCTGCACTCCTTGCTCCCATGTCATTGCAGCATGCGCATATACTCATCAAGACACTTACAACCATTTATCTGATGTGTACAAGGCTGTTACCGTCATGAATGTATATAATAGAAGCTTCTCGGTACTACCAATGGAGGAATATTGGCCTCCATATGAAGGTGATATAGTTTGGCACAACGACGAGATGAGTAGAAAGAAAAAAGGAAGGCCAAACAGCACACGTATCAAGACAGAAATGGATTCGATAGATAAAATGATAAGATTATGTAGTATATGTTGTCAACCAGGACACAACAAGAACAACTGTCACAATCGAGGAGCATCATCTGAGTCATAAGCTTTTTGTAACATTGTAGTTATGTAACCTTCAATCATTATATATCATAAAGTTTTTATTACAATGAGGTTCACAACAAACATTAGTACAAAATAAACTAACTGAAAACAGAAATATTTCTCACTGATTACCACAATCAAATTGATTTCATCTCGACCGAACATCATTTCCCTAGCATCCTTATCAGTCTTCATTCGCACCCAACCAAAGATATTGTCGAGTCTCTCAATACTTCTAATTTTTTCCCTTATGGTATTTTTCCATCTAACCAATGAACCAGCTCCCTCTTCAGTTGCTCGAACGTAGTGATGTTCCAGAAGAGCATCAGCATCTGAGGTTTGTCTCTTGCATAAATCACCTTTCCGTATCGGCAACGAACACCAAACATGATTGACAAATGATTAAATGAGACGTGGAACAATGACTCACACAACACATCTATTTATAGCAAAAAAATTGCATTTTACACTGAGGTGTCAATCCAATTGGCGCCTCATTTGTAAAAATACACATGGGCGTCAATTGGATTGGCTAGGGCACATGCCCTAGCCAATCCAATTGGCGCCTCCATTCAATTTTTAAGAGGAGTCGTCAATTGAATTGGCGTCTCCTCCTAAAAGTGGGGTAGTTTGGGAATTTTTTTGAAATCAGGGGTATTTTGGAAATTTCCTTGAAAAATTGGGTTATTTTTGTAAAAAAATCCCAAATAACCAACATTTCAAATTATATACCAAAATATTCATGATTTAAATAAATAAAAATTGCAGATAAGAGGATGCGTCATTGACAATAACGCATGTATTCAAAGTTGACTTCAGGCGTCGGGGTCAATGGCGCATGCATTATTATGGTCATGTCAATGCCTATGGCGCATGCATTGTAGCCCTCAGAGTCGTCATTCACTCTGGTGCATGCATGTTGGTCTTAAAAGAGACTTCATTCACCCTGGCGCTTATGTTGTACTATTTTTTATAAATATGTCATTCATTATCCACCATTTTGTCACCCATCTTCTCATTTCATTCTTAAATTTTTAAAAATGTCTTATATCATTAAAAGAAATGCTAATACTTTTTATCTGCCAATAAAGCCTCCGATGAAGATCCGACTTTGGAACACTGAGACTTTTGAGCATCTTGAGAGGAGTTTGATACGTTGGTTAGAATGAGACATTGAAGACAGTGAAAAGACTAGAAGAATTGAAATGCTTATTACGGTGTTCAATAATAATATAGTATATTTGTCGCTGTCGCGAAAAACCGACTGACTGACATCAATGAAAATGATACAGAATCGCCATCGAATTTTATTTATTCTTAAAGAAAAGGAAAATAATCGATAAAACCCTTAAAAGAAAAAAATAAAGGAAAGGAATTAGTCTCACAACCAAATATGGTTTCGAAAGTTGATTACGCAAGGGGAAGGTATTAGCACCCCTCACGTCCATGGTACTCCATGGGAACCATTTTTGTTGTTTGCGTGCGTGGCTATTTATCTTAAAGTTTTATTATCAAAAGAGGGGAAAGAATGAGATTGGGACTTTTATTATTGTGCTCGCTGGGGATTGGGGCCCTTGTGCCTGTGTATCATCATCGGGGGATGAAGAATCAGAGTTCCGTAGTTCAAAGTATAAAATATTTGTGTGTTGATTGATTTTAACTTGAAAAAGGATTTTCTGAGTGATGCCCTAAGGCGCAAAAAATAAGGTTTGATGAGTTGACGTTTGTTTTAGGTTTTTTTGAAAAGAGATGTTTTTTATTAGAATTGCACTAAAGACTATGAGCGAAGGTGAATATTCCAGACAAACAAGTCAAGTGTCTTGTGTCCAAAATACTCATAGTAAGGGTAGGAAAGCTCCATTCTTATTCATTCTCAACCACTTAAGGTTCGTGGCGCACAATTTTAATGGTATTTTTATTGTGTTTTTTTAGTTTGATTAAGAAAATGCCACTTGACATTGGATCAATGGTTTATTGCTTATTGATTTTGAAAATGGTGATATACAGGGATATTTACAAGGTACCAAATGCGAGAAATAAAGGGTCTCATTGTAAGGTAGCCCAAGAGGAAGTCTTGTGTGTGCAAAGTGACATATGTTAACAAGTTGATAATGGGCTTAAGAGCATGTCTCCCTAGGGTAGTATCATGAATGTCATTCTAACAATAAAAGATTGCAAGTTACATATGAAAATCCAAGTCAAGAGAAATGGGTCAAGAATTAGGGGAAGGTCCAATGCAAGAGTCCTAATGAATCCTCTAAGTTCAACTGTGGGTCACAGATGAATGTAATTTTTGGTCTTTTGATTTTATCATGTTTTTGTTCTTTTTGATTATGCAATGACAATAGGTAAATAACAAATGAAATAAAGATGCATTAAATATATCTATAATGATAATTAATATGAGCATAAGGTGTTTGGAAACAAATGACAATAAAGTAAATTGACAATAAAATAAATCACAAGATAGTAAAGCAGGTCAACAAGATCAATGGTTAGTGATGGAAGTTAGTGGTTAGTAATCAAATTGCACAAGGTAACTACCTAGGGATTATCTATTTACAAGTCAAAGGACTCAAAATATGGCGCATCGAGTGATAACCTATCATTGGTGCAAAATATTGAAGATGATCCATGATCATCTATCAATAGATTTGGATCAAAGAAAAATATAACAACCTCTAGTCCATCTATCAATGATTTGAAGAGTGGAAGAATGTCTCATCCAAATAATTATAAGTTAAAGGTCAAATAATGTATAAGTTAGACATCCAAATCCAAGTGTTAATGGTTAATGATCAATGGATACAAAGTAACACAAATGGAATCAAAAAGTAAGGCTCAAACAAGTGAAGGTCTCATATATGCATCAAATGGTTCAAACATGATCAACTAAGGGCAATCTTTCAATACCTAAAAGTGTCAAGAATGATCCATTGGTCATTCTTGAACATGTTTGAAGTGTTGAAGATTAAATCAACCCTGGGACCAATTACCAATGACCAATAGATTATCATCAACCATAACCAAACACAAGGGCAAAAAGGTCCAATTAGAATGATAAAAATAAAATAATTAATGGATAAATAAAATATATTGATGGAATGAACTTAGTAAAATATTTGATCAAAATAAATAAACAAGAAAAATAAAAATAAAAATAGAAAAAAGTGTTAAAAATGAAGAAAATAAAAAAGATCATACAAAAAGAAAAAAGAGTGAGAAAATGAACAAAGGGGCACGCCAGGGGTTGAACCCCAAACCTTGGGGTCACAGGTCTAGCCCCTTACCATTGAGCCAAGTGTGCTTGGATGGTAGTAAAGCACGTGCATAAATATAAATAAAATAACCCAATTGGAAATAACAAATGCACCAACCACAACCCTTTGATCTGATTACTTAAAATAAGTATGCATAAAGGATGGTCCAGATCGTGGGGAATACAAAACACGTGTGTTGACTAAAACATACCTAAACTCAGAAGCCAAGTCAGCCTAACCAACCAATAGGAACGTGTCAAGCTAATTTTTTAAACCAAAAAGAAAACTAAAACACGGGAAATAACAAACATCTTCTTCTTCAACCTTTGAACCATGAAATTCTAATCCCTGCAACTCGAAGTTTCAAGTGGAATCAAGCATGAACTCCACTTCCTGTTTGGTCACCGTTTCCTCCTCCATACTCATGAACCATTGATTGTCTCTAAGTATGGGGAATTTCAGACAAATTCGAATGAAAACTTAAACCTAAAATAAAAATTAAATCGTGTTGGTGCAATGATTGAAGCTCAAAACATGAGGTTAAGCTTTAGTGGATCATGAGGAGTAAAGTGGTAACTCGTTTGGAATAAAATGATGATGTTAACTACATTGTCAAAATAAGGTTCAGATGGTGGTTCCGATGGATTTGAGGAGCTCAGGTGAGGGTGTATCAGCCACTTCTAAGGATTCAGTTAGCTTTAGGAAGTTTCGGTGAAGGTGTTGGGATGTTTTTGTTGTGCTGGAAATGCTTTATACACTCTAACTAAATGCTTTTTTTAGGGAAGCGAGGTGTGTTTTCAGTAGGGTTTCAATGGCTTTAAAGCTTGGTTATTAAAGGGAGAAGTATCATTTATTTATAGGGAAGATGAGGCAGTGTTTAGGTTGAAACTTTAGGGTTGAGAAGTCTGATTTGGTATGAGCCCGAAAATGAGTGAAAAACCAAAATTGTTGGCTAAGGGTGGGTGATGCATGCTCTGTAATTCCCTTCCCTCCACTTTGTTCTGCAGACATGATGCTTTTGGTGAGACAAATGTGGTCCCTACACCTACTGAGGCTTTATTGACTTGTATCCATTTTTGGCAATTTGGTGTTTTTTGACTTTCGGTTTGCTTGCATATGTATCACTTTGCTACTCTCATTTGAGCCTTCATTTGGCGCCCTATGTTGTCTCAACATGCTTTTGGTTCAAATGGAAAGGAAAAACAGATGAATTGGTGACTTGGTGAATGAAGCAACATGGTTTGACTGATCTGGCCTGCAACATGCAGCATGGTGAGGCATGATTTTGCACTTGGGCCGATTAAAATTAGCTCGTGCATTTTGAACCAAAATCAGGCCAGCTCATCTTTGACATATCTTTAACATAATGCAAAAGGAATTAGGTCAAAAGATGTTGTGAGGTGAAAATAGCAATGGTGCAAAG
Source organism: Lathyrus oleraceus (assembly GCF_024323335.1). Taxonomy (NCBI): domain Eukaryota; kingdom Viridiplantae; phylum Streptophyta; class Magnoliopsida; order Fabales; family Fabaceae; genus Lathyrus; species Lathyrus oleraceus. Next base: position 260,743,008 of record NC_066582.1, read on the forward strand.
TGGAGGTCATGACATGATTTTAGGCCTGACTAGGCAACTTGACCTGACTTGGCCAATCCCTTAGGTGTTGAATTAGGTTTTGGTCCTTGAAATAAAGTTGGAGAGGAGTTAATTTATGACATTTGGCTCGAAGTAGATCCTCAAAAGGTTAAAAGATGAAAATGCTATGGGTTTTGGACCAAATGGTAGGCCAAACTTGCCCAAACTTGGTTAAACCAACATGACCTAAGTTGCATTCTTGAAGTTTCTTGAATTCCAGTGCACAATGATGATTGTTTGAATACCAAATGAGAAAGTCTTTATAGAATCCATGCCTTGATGCTTTATATGTTGATCATGGTCCATGCTTATGGATGAAACTTTGTGATATCAAGTTGATGACTCAAAAGATCAATCCAAGACCTTCACTTGTATTATAAATTATGGATGAAGTGGATGGATGTTTTAGTGGATGATGATTGAAATTTGTGGGAATTAGGGTTTTAGAAAGATGTATTGACTTTGGTCAAGGTTGACCAAAAAGTCAATTGTTGACCAAAGTCAAACTTTGGCCACAATTGATCTCTTGGGTTCCTTGGATGAATGATAAATAGAATGGACTTGAGTTGAATGTTAATGGACTAATGGATAATGAAGTGATCTAGTGAAATCAAACAAAAAGGCAAAGCATAAAAGCAAATGGTAACCATTAGGGTTTGTTGGATCAAAAGGTTTCTCAAGGGCCAAAGTCATACCAACTAGAGTTTGGGTGTGCATGAGGTGTCTTACTGTAGTTTCACAAGGTTGAAGACTAACCAATGGTTGGATATTAGGGTTTCCTCAAGGGTAAGGACAGAGCACAAAGTCAAATGATGACTTATACAAACCACCAAGGATCAAGGTATTGAGGTTGAGGTCCATGGATGACCAGATGAACAAGCAAAGGTTTCAATCAAGGCTCATCACCCAATTAGGGTTTTAGAGGTGAGTGGAATGACTTTTGTAATTTCACAAGGTCAATGAGTGCTTGAAGATATGAATTAGGATTTAGGGTGGATTAGGCACACCCCATCACGATTAATAGATCTTGGTGGTTCTCCGATATGAACATCATGCCTTGAGTTTATGTTTTTCTTTTTATGAATGTAAATGCAAATGAGATGATGAGATGATGGATGAATGCCTATGCATTAGGGTCATGAAGAATGTATAAGTAGTAGGGTAAATTTGGGGTATGACAATAGTATTTATGCAGTGGAGAGGTACAAGTTGTTAAAGGAATTGACAGATCTTTGAGTGTTGGCCAAATTGTGTGGGCTCCATTTATCGAAAGCTCGAAATTGTGTCTTATTTTTGTGTGGTGGTCATCTGAGGCAAGAAATCTTGGTATGAAGTACTACTCTAATAGGCCTTGTGAATTATATGTGGTTAGAGCACCACATCATGAGTCAAAATTTGAGAAACCAGCACACTAGTGAGTCATTTTACCCAACTAAAGAATTGCATGCACTAAATCTAACTCCAACGGTAAGTAATGCTCTTTTTATGATATTCAATCCAAATGTAGAGTTTCTTGTATTTTTATATGAAAAAGTGTTGTAGATTCTGGAGTGCATAATGCTATAAATTCACTTCATAGGATTGATTGGCCAACTGATAGAAAACAGTACCAATCTGCCAAAATTTACGACATCATTCATGTTGTAATGTATGCTGAAGATGGTTGTTTCCCTGGGCCTTATTATACAACTATCCATAATAATACTTGGCTTTCAGGAAAAGGCACGATGATCATATCATCCATATGGCACAACTGTGAAGTTCTACTTTCTGTGAATGTGTTGAGTGGGCAAGTATTACGTATCAGTGATAACATGAAATTATATCACATTTTAGGACTTAATTCAATTAGATTATATTATCATTTACTTTAATTTATCTCATTTTATCAGATATTATGCGGTATTTTCCTTTCTATTTATGTCAGGCATCCATTTTGAAGCAAAAGTGAAAAAGGGAAGAAAAGGAGGTGTAAAAAGGAATAAAAAGGAAACAAATAACAAAGACCAAACCCAGCCCAAAGAAAGCGCACGTTATGCCTGTGACGGGCGTCACAAAGGTTGTGACGAGCGTCACACTAAGCACACTCTTGTGACGAGCGTCACACATGGTGTGACGGACGTCACACCATTCCCCCTATATTTTTGGCGCTAGGAACTCAACTGACCACGTTGAAAGCTATTTCCACGCACGCTTAACCCTCGGAACGAAAAGACCGCGCATACGGAAACCCTTGGAAAGCAGTTACACCAGCAGCTGTATAAATAGCAGCTAATTGGGAAGTTCCAGCTCCTCGGTTTTTCCACGCTCATATTGCCGAAGCTCTGCCCATTTTTCTTTTCACGCTTTTTGCCTATTTTTCTTTTCCAGCACTTAACATTGTTTATTTTATTTTATTTATTTCTTTTGCAAGTTCTACATTCTTTTTCCCTTGCAATTTACCTTTCCCTTTTTAGCATTTAGATATTTTTCGCATAATAGTTTCTACACCGGAAACTATTGTGCAACTTTTTATCGGATCTAACCTTACGTTAGATTCTAGTTTTATTTCCTTGGCTTAATTTATTGTTTAATTGAAGAATCCAAGAACAAATCCTACCGGCTTGTGGTGGAGTGTTCAAGACTATTGTATTACGCATTCAGGTTCTTTAATCATTATTTAATATTTTGTTTTATTATTTATCTATATTATCTGCCTGGAATGAGTCTGTTTATGCATGATATGTATTCTTGTTTATTTAGCATGTCTGGCTAATTCGCCTAGGTATCGGTATGTAAAGTAAGTAGAATAAGGGATCAAGACTGAGTCGGTGTATCTAAACTTAAAATTAAAATCAATCTTTTTACGGTCTCAACTTACAGGTTTAATAACAAGATTTTTTACAAAAGTAAAGGACATAAAGAAGTTAAAATCAATAGAGCGAGAGTTTGAGGTTTTAACTGGACAGTGTAAGTTAGGCATTAATTCTAGATCAGGGCGAGAGCAAGTTTTAGAGTTAATTAAATTCTGATCTTTTCCAAAAAGTATTTTTAAAGATTGAATGTGAGGACGAGAGTTAAGCATTTGGATTTAATTATATAACCTAAGTCAACAGAGCGAGAGTTTGAGATAAGGGTGTTTAAAACGGTCAGTATTTTCTTAAAAAGAGTTTCTGCAACTTTATTGCTTTCAAAATATGGTTTTTGACTTAATTATAAGTGACAGCTACATTAATATAAAATCATGGTTTATTCAACAGAGCGAGAGTTTGAGATAAAACCTTTAACCAATAAAGTTAACCGAAACGATTTATTTTAAAACCAAGAAACCGACAAAGACTTGATTCCCTAGTTTTGACGAACTACATACCGATATCCGTTTTATTAATATTTAATCTAGATCTTAGTTTAGCTCTTAGTTTTTCCCCAAACAATCAAACATTTTCACCTTAGATTTACGTAGTAACCTTAGATAACGGTATATCGATTCATAAGTCCCTGTGGGATCGATATCTTTTAAAACTACGCGATAGAACTGTGCACTTGCAGTTTGTATCCCATTCTCGACTCACACAGTCGAGCGATCAAGTTTTTGGCGCCGTTGCCGGGGACTTTTATTTAATCGATATCGTAACTCTTCCGTTACGCTGTAGAGACTAAGGTTTCTTTTTCTTCTATTCTTTCTTTCGTTGATTTGTATGCCACGCACTCGCTCACAAGGCGAACCGCTCTATTTACGAATCAACGATATCGAACTATATCTCCGAGTCTTACGACGAATTCGGGAATATCGTGCTGCGAACAATCTCCCTCCTATAGACTTTCCTGATCTCAAAGATCTTCCTTCTTTAACCGAGATGGCAGAACCAGCTCGTGCTCTTAGAGATTACGCCGCTCCATCGCAAGATGAACCGCATTCAAGTATTGCTCCGCCCGCAATCGAAGCAAACAACTTCGAACTCAAACCTTCGCTGTTGCAGGCTGTGCAACAGAACCAATTCTCTGGAAATCTTACCGAAGATCCAAACCTTCATTTATCCGTATTTGTTCAATACGCTGATACTGTTAAAGCTAATGGTGTCACTTCAGAGGCAATTCGACTTCGTCTTTTTCCTTTCTCATTAAGAGACAGCGCTAGAAGATGGCTTCAATCACTTCCTTCCAACTCAGTCACCACATGGAACGAGTTGAAGAAAGTTTTTCTTGCCCGATATTTTCCGCCAAGCAAAACAGCTATGTTAAGAGCCCAGATAAACGGATTTAAACAGAAAGACAACGAGTCCCTTTTCGAAGCATGGGAAAGATACAAAGACATGATGAGGCTTTGCCCACACCATGGTTTGGAAGACTGGTTAGTAATTCACACATTTTATAATGGTCTCTTATACAACACAAGGTTAACAATAGACGCCGCTGCAGGTGGTGCACTAATGAACAAACCTTATGCTGATGCTTACCAGCTTATCGAGAGCATGGCCCAAAACCACTATCAGTGGGGAACCGAACGAACAACGGTGGAAAAACCTCAACCGAAAACTGGCATGTACGAGATAAGTAACCTTGATCACGTTAATGCAAAAGTGGATGCTTTGGTCCAGAAAATTGAAAGTTTAAACGTATCACCTCCAGCCGCCGTGGTTGCTATAACTCAGAATTGCGAGGTCTGTGGAATCCAAGGCCACACTCCTGCGGAATGTCAACTCTTGACTGGAATCCAAGCAGAGCAAGTAAACTATGCTCAAGGAAGCCCCTATTCGAATACCTATAACCCAAATTGGAAGAACCATCCAAACTTTTCATATAAGAGTAATAATGCTTTATACGCACCTGGACAGTCTCCAAATCAAGCCCCATCTATACCTCCGGGATATCAGAAACCGAATCCATCCATACCTAACAATAATACCCCTAGAAAATCCAACTTGGAAATCATGATGGAAAACTTTATAGCTTCCCAACAACAAACCAATAAAGATTTCTTAAACCAGAACATACATACTGGCGAACAACTTAAACAACTAGCAAGCAAAGTAGATGCCTTGGCTACCCATAACAAAATGCTGGAAACACAAATATCACAAGTAGCTCAACAACAAGCACCTACTGCTGCCCCAACTGGTACATTCCCTGGACAGCCCCAACCTAATCCGAGAAGCCAAGCTCATGCAATTATATTAAGAAGTGGAACGGAAGTGGAAGGACCGTCTGATCCAAGGATAGAAAACCAAAACCCCAAGAAATCAACTGAGGAAAGTGAACCTAAGGAAAAGGAAGAGAGTAATAAGGAAACCCTAGAAAAGAAGGAACCTTATGTACCTCCACCACCTTACAAACCACCTATACCTTACCCTCAAAGGCTTGTTAAAACCAAAGATGCGAGCCAATTTAGAAAATTTGTTGATCTCCTTAAACAATTAAACGTTACAATTCCGTTCACCGAAGCTATTACGCAGATGCCCTCATATGCTAAATTCTTAAAAGAAATTCTTTCTAATAAGAGGAAACTTGAGGATAGCGAAACCGTTACACTCCCTGCCGAATGTAGCGCTATAATCCAAAACATGCCACCTAAACTCAAGGATCCGGGTAGTTTCTCTATACCCTGTCACATAGGAAAATTTGTCATCGACAAAGCTTTGTGCGATTTAGGAGCCGGAATTAGCGTTATGCCTTTATCCATATGTAAGAAACTGGAAATGGGAGAATTAAGACCGACCAAAATGTCCGTGCAACTAGCAGATCGTTCCATCAAATATCCTGTAGGAATCCTTGAAAACGTTCCCGTACGCATAGGTCAGTTTTACATTCCCACTGACTTTACAATTATGGACATTAGAGAAGATGATATTACACCTATTATACTAGGAAGACCGTTCTTAGCAACTGCCGGTGCAATCATAGACGTAAAACGAGGACGACTCACCTTCGAAGTAGGTGAAGAGAAAATTGAATTCATTCTTTCCCAATTCTTGAAAGCACCTGCAATAGAAGATACATGTTACTTCATGGATATCATCGATGAATGCATAAAAGAAGCAGAGTTAGGAGAAGACAAATCATCAGACTATCTTTTAGAGGACAAATCTAAACAATGCTTAGCAATAACACCGGACCCTACGCAGTGTCTTAACAAACCAACCCCTGATTTGAAAACACTTCCCAAAAATCTGAGATATGAATTCCTAGACTTAGAACTTGAACGACCTGTGATAGTTAATGCAGATCTAGGAAGACTCGAAACAGAAAAACTCTTACATATCTTAAGGAAATACCCCACCGCACTAGGATACCACATCACCGATCTTAAAGGAATAAGCCCTTCTATTTGTATGCACCGCATCATGTTAGAAGAAGATTGTAAAACCTCTAGGGAACACCAGAGAAGACTAAATCCGATCCTAAGTGAGGTAGTAAAGAAAGAAATAACCAAGTTATTGGAAGCAGGTATTATATATCCTATATCTGATAGCAAATGGGTTAGTCCTGTACACGTTGTACCAAAGAAAGGAGGCATAACCGTTATTGAAAACGAAAAAGGAGAAACTATAACTAAACGAATCGAATCGGGATGGAGAATGTGCATTGATTATAGGAAACTAAACAAAGCAACCCGAAAAGATCATTTCCCTTTACCATTCATTGACCAAATGTTAGAACGATTAGCTAAACATTCACATTTCTGTTATTTAGACGGTTATTCAGGCTTCTTTCAAATACCAATTCACCCTGATGACCAAGAAAAGACAACGTTCACATGCCCTTTTGGTACCTTCGCTTATAGACGAATGCCGTTTGGTCTGTGTAATGCCCCTGCAACTTTTCAAAGATGCATGATGGCAATATTCGCCGACTTTCTCGAAAACATCATGGAAGTATTTATGGATGACTTTTCTGTATACGGACAAAGTTTCGAAGAATGCCTTGAAAACCTGGAAAGAGTTCTTGAGCGATGTGTAAAAGTAAACTTAGTACTTAATTGGGAAAAGTGCCACTTTATGGTACAAGAAGGAATTGTTTTAGGACACATCATCTCGAACAGAGGAATTGAAGTAGACAAAGCCAAAATAGAGGTAATCGAAAATCTTCAACCCCCAAGAACCGTGAGAGAAGTACGAAGCTTTTTAGGACACGCCGGTTTTTACCGACGATTCATCAAAGACTTCTCTAAGATAACTAAACCTCTAACCGGACTATTGATGAAAGATGCTGAATTCATATTCGACGATAACTGTTTAAAAGCATTTCAAACTCTTAAACAAGCATTGATCTCAGCACCCATTATGCAGACACCAGACTGGAATGAACCATTCGAAATAATGTGCGATGCCAGTGATTATGCTGTAGGTGCTGTTTTAGGACAAAGGAAGGATAAAAAGCTTCACGTTATATATTACGCAAGCAGAACCCTGGATGAAGCGCAAATGAATTACGCCACTACCGAGAAAGAACTCCTAGCAGTGGTATTTGCACTAGATAAATTTCGTTCTTACTTGGTAGGAGCCAAAATAATAGTCTACACTGATCACGCTGCTATCAGGTACCTTCTAACAAAAAAGGATGCTAAACCTAGACTCCTAAGATGGATCTTGTTGCTACAAGAATTCGACTTAGAAATCAAGGACAAGAAAGGAACTGAAAACGTAGTAGCAGACCACCTCTCTAGACTTGAGAACCTTGAACCGGAAAGAACATCAATTAATGATGATTTCTCGTATGATAAACTCATAGCTACTTTGGAAGAGAACAACTCCGACATGCAAGTAGAAACCACCTTAGCTATATCCGTCACACCATGGTACGCTGATCTAGTCAATTATTTAGCTGCCGGAATAGTTCCACCTACTTTATCTTACCAGCAGAAGAAACGATTCTTCCACGACATAAAACACTACTACTGGGATGATCCCTTACTTTTCAAAAGAGGCCCCGATGGTATTTTCCGTTGATGTATACCCGAAGAAGAGGTAGAAAATATAATCCAACACTGTCACTCCGCTCCTTATGGTGGACACACAAGTACATCCAAGACCTGCTCTAAAATCCTACAAGCTGGCTTTTATTGGCCAACTATATGGAAGGACGTACATGCGGCTATTAAGGAGTGTGACAGATGTCAACGCACGGGAAACATATCTAGACGTGACGAGATGCCACAAAAAGGTATTTTGGAAGTAGAGATTTTTGACGTGTGGGGGATAGACTTCATGGGACCTTTTCCATCCTCTTTCGGTAACAAATACATACTCGTGGCAGTTGACTACGTATCAAAATGGATCGAAGCTGTAGCTTCTCCAACAAATGACACCCGAGTAGTAACTAGACTCTTTAAGAATATAATATTTCCGAGATTTGGCATCCCAAGAATAGTAGTCAGTGATGGTGGATCGCACTTTATATCCAAGGTACTCGAAAAACTACTATTTAAATACGGAGTAAGACATAGGATAGCTACACCTTACCACCCTCAAACCAGTGGACAAGTGGAAGTATCTAACAGAGAAATCAAGCAAATACTAGAAAAAACGGTAGCCACTTCAAGGAAAGATTGGTCATTGAAATTACCAGAAGCTTTGTGGGCATACCGAACTGCTTATAAAACCCCCATCGGGACGACCCCATTTAAGCTCATTTATGGAAAATCCTGTCACCTCCCGGTAGAATTAGAACATAAAGCCTATTGGGCTATTAGAAATCTAAATTTGAATTATAAAGCCGCCGGTGAAAAGAGAATCCTTGACATAAACGAATTAGAGGAACTCAGAAGAGACGCCTATGAAAATGCCAGAATCTATAAAGAAAGAACAAAACAATGGCATGACAAGCGTATATCAAGGAAAATCTTCAAGCAAGGCGACGCAGTACTTTTATTTAACTCTAGACTAAAGTTATTCCCGGGAAAACTACGATCCAGATGGTCAGGGCCTTTTCATATCACTAAAGTCTTTCCCAGTGGAGCGGTAGAAATAAAAGGACAATCTACAGAACCGTTCACCGTAAACGGGCAACGTCTGAAACACTATCACTATGCGGAAACCAACGAGGATTCGCAAATCCTACACTTAGACGAAACGCCCCCAGGATCTATAGATTATATTTAACAGTTTCTTTGTCGAGCTTGCGACATTTAAACAAAGCGCTTAGTGGGAGACAACCCACAAACTAATTTGTTATTTTATTATTCTATTATTATCATTCCCCTATTTCTTTCTTAATTATTCTTTTAATTTCTGTTTAGTATTCATTCTTGATTTATTCAAAAAAAAATAAAAAAATATATATATATAAATAATAATAATAATTTTTTCTTCTTTCGGCATTTGGCCAAATCCTGACTTAAACTCATGTTTTCTTTTCTCTAGCTAACACTAACCAGATGGGACATATTGATCGTATGGGTATCAAGTTCAGAGGAATGGCTCAGAAACAAAAGTTTGAAGAACTAGCCGCTAGAGAGATGCTACCTAGTTTATATGCTGATGATTGGGCTATGACTGCCCTTGGACTGAGACAGAGTGTCCTGTATTTGCTGAATCAGATAGGATGGGAGACCTCCCCTATCCTGAGACATTTCACCACCTACCGGAGACTCACACTAGAATTCCTTAGTTCATTAATCTATCTACCCAGCCATGGAAAAGGAATTAGCAGAGGTTTTATCCAGTTCAGAATGTTCAATATGGAGTACCAATTTAATATTAGAGACTTTACCAACCTTTTGGGTTTTCCTACCTCCTTTGATACATTCACTGTAAGCCAGGAAGAACTTTTTGAATATAGAGAGCTTGAACACTTTTGGGGTAAGCTGACTGGAAATGATGAGCCCGAAGAACATGAGTTTCTCTCTGGAAACATACATAACCCGGCTTTTCGCTATTTCCATAAGATCCTGACCCACACTTTATTTGGGAAGAAGCCAAATAGTACTTCAGTTTCACGTGATGAACTCTTCATCATATTCTGTGCTTCCCAGAACCGTCCAGTAAACGGTGCTACTTTTATGTTAGCTAATTTGGACCACCTTATCCAGGATGAGCGAGCACCCATTAGAATAGGCGGTTTGATAACTATGATAGGTAATGCTATTGGATTACGTCAGCCTATGCTTGACCTTAGCCCTTTTTGTGGCATTACTACTATGAGTATACCTTTCCTCTTCAACACTATGTTTATAGCAAACATAGGGTCTGATGAGTTTGAGCTTATTATTGATAACCAGGTTCTCTGCCTATTCACCATGCCCGATCCTAGGACTAGTGTTCATAACCAAAGGAACTGGCTCTATAACCTGAATGAAACCCCAACTCCTGCTGGATCCACTGAATCCATCCAGGATTATGAGATTTGTGATGACTATGAGAATTATGTTGACCAGATATCTCATGCTGAATCTGACCCTCAGACACCATCCGGCTATCATGATATTGATCCCCCTCCTCAGCCTGTTCCGACCGAAGAATCAGCCATACCTGACCTCCGACATCATATGCCCGGAACTGATTATAACACCGCCATTGAAGCTTTGATGTCAGAACAAGACGCCCTCAGAGGAGAATTTACTAACATGAGAGACGAAGTCCTAGGATACATGAGCAGTATGACGAATCAGTTTCACGAGTTGCTACATCATGTTAACTCTTTTGCTCCACCGGCCAGAGATCGTACAGATGGATAGAGTTTAGTTATTTTCCTAAGTTATTTAGTTTTAAATTAGATTTTTCATTAATGTTATTTGAATTCATGTTTATTTCTATTTCATTTCATTGTTTTCCTTTCCTGTATTACATTATGATCATTTTTTATTGAAGCTGTTTAGTTAATTTTATTATGCAAAAGCTATTATGCTCTACTGTTGCTACCTATGAATTATTACTATACAAAGCAGATTAAGCGTGCACAATAAATTAATTTGCAGACTAATGTGATCATAAGCAAAACAAAACATTAAAATACGCTACAAGTAATTCTGTGAAGCGCCACTAAGCCTTTCCAAAAAGGAATGTGTGACGAGCGTCACACTATCCATAACGGACGACACGCTTAGTGCCTGTTACGAGCGTCACACCCCTGTGACGAGCGTAACACTCCTCAGACTAGTGAACGTTAAGGAGCCGTTAGAGACGAACGTTACACCTTTAACTTTTTACCTTCCCCATTCATTTTTCATTTAACCACACTTAATTACTTTTCAACCACTTTTTCTTTTCACCTTCCAAATTCTTCTCCTATAAATACCCACCAAACCTTCCTTCATTCACCACAAAACAATTATCTCCTATCAAATACACTTCTTTTTGTTTCCAAATCATCCCTTCAAAAATTCATCACAATGGCGGGAAATCAAAATTTCGGAAATATCATCTTCCGATCCGTAGATGACAATTATCAGAGGGAGCAATTCGAGCGTTTCCAACAGCGAGGCGTCGTTTCCACCAGGTACCCCGATTTACCTTGTTTACAACAATTAGGCTTACTCCAAGGTATCGAATGGATGCTCCGTCAAGCCAACTTAACCTTCCTTTGCACTCATAACCAACCCACCTACCCATCCCTAACCTTAGAATTCTTAAGTTCCTACGACTACACCACCCCCGCCGGTGAAGACGAATTTCTAACCGGTACGGCAACCTTCCGTATGTTTAACACCGAGTACTCTCTAACCCAGAACCAATTGAGTACCATGCTACAATTTCCCACAGAAGGTCTGCTGCATGCCAGAATCCCTCCAACCTCAAACTGGAACACAGTTGGTGTTTTCGGCCTTTTTAAGAAAATTTCCGGTATAGATACCTACAACTGGGAAGAGCTCCTTCTCTCCCATATACATAACCCCACTATCCGGTACTTTATCCGCATCTTGCAAAACACAATTTTTGGAAGGCCAAACAACAGCAAGGTCAACTCAAAGGAACTATTTTTCCTCCAGTGCGTCTTCGAACCAGATACTCAGGTAAACGCCGCCTCCTTTCTCTTTCATCATATCCGCACCTTATGTGCTAGAGGCAGGCAACCTTTTATAATTGGTGGATTAATAACCACCATCGCACTTGGCCTAAACCTAGGGGATAAACTCCAAACTTTAGAATCCCTATCTCCCCTATCTATGGATACCAGCTACTGTCGATCCAGCCGCTTGATTAAGAACAGAGTAGGCGGAGGATATTATCTTATGGTGAACAACCAGGCAGTCCCAAGCGTTGTTCTACCAAATACTGCCCTCACTGATGTCACAAACCCCGACCGCCACCTCTACGATCTAAACGCTCCCGAAACCACCGAGCCTTCACAAACAAACCCGCAAACAGATGAGTTTGAAGAAATGGAACAAGGTGATCATCCGCCTACACAACAGTCAGTCCCGCTCAACCCTTCCGGCAATACAACTGGCCCATCCTCCCAACGTCGTCGACGAAGAAGGCCTGCAACCAACGACGATATTATGGATGCTATCGATGGCATGCAGGCACAGAATGTCGAAATGCTGCAGATGATGCATCAAATGCAACAGCAACAGGATGCTAGGAATGCCATAACCGACCAGCGGTTTACTGAGTTGTTCAGCAGGTTCGACAACTTAGACTTACGCCAGAGATCACCAGGTCCAAGAACCAGAGGCGGAAGACAACCTTAGTTGTAGTTTCTTTTTCCTTTCCATATTGTATTTCATTTCCTTAAAACATTGGGGACAATGTTTAATTTAAGTATGGGGGGGGGGGGGAAACTTGTTCTTCCTATTTCCATTTTTCAAGTATGTTATTTTCCCTTTCATTGTTATTTCCCTTTAATCATTATAAAAAAAAAAAAAAAACAAAAAAAAAAAAACAAAAAAAAAAAAAAAAAAAATTTATTATAATATAGAAAAATTTTAAGTTAAGTCCGAGTGTGAAAATTTCTATTATCTATTCCCTCAATTTTCTTGAGCCATAACAAAAAAAAAAAAAAATTTTTAACACACCCAATAAGTATAAAGGTTGCTTACCTCATAAAACTTGAGTGAAATCAAGACAAAAAATCATTACCATAACAACGCTCTGAGAACCTCAACATGTTAGATCAGGATAAGTACCTATTATACCAATCCCTTGAACTTTTAGTTTTATAGTAACCCCGAGTAGTTTATACGAGAAGTCAGCACCATCTTAATAGCAAACTACGTGGAGAGCCGATGAATATAAGTGAATGATCCCCAAAGTAACATAAAATATATGAATATATCAAGAAATGCACTGATTAAATTAGGTGATCCTTACCAGATCATTTAATCTAAAGGTTGCAGATCATGCAAAAACACAATATGAAAAATCCATTATGAGTTGGTTCAGTAGGTATCTGGTACTGAACTCGGTAGGGCGGACTACGGTTCGATCCCCCACAATTTGCAATGGACTGAATAACGAAGTTATCCGACTTATGTACCAGAACTTCTAGCTAAAAGCGGATCATAATCACTAACCGGTTACTCCACTATGTGCGCGAAAAGATAAAGGGCTTAATGTGATTTCGCTAGAATGAAAACGGGTGAAATAAGAGTAAAGGAACTAGGATAGCTATAATAGGGTACTTGAACTGATTTGCACAAGGCAGGGTTGTCTAGGTTGTGACGGTAGTTGTTGATATCAAGATTTAACTCAAGTTGCTTCTAAACAAAATCCACTTGCAACCTATTACGAATTAATGTGTGTTTTGAAATTTCATCTGGCTAAAATTTTAAAACGATTTCTATATTGTATTTTGCTTGAGGACAAGCAAAGATCTAAGTATGGGGGAGTTTGATAACATGAAATTATATCACATTTAGGACTTAATTCAATTAGATTATATTATCATTTACTTTAATTTATCTCATTTTATCAGATATTATGCGGTATTTTCCTTTCTATTTATGTCAGGCATCCATTTTGAAGCAAAAGTGAAAAAGGGAAGAAAAGGAGGTGTAAAAAGGAATAAAAAGGAAACAAATAACAAAGACCAAGCCCAGCCCAAAGAAAGCGCACGTTATGCCTGTGACGGGCGTCACAAAGGTTGTGACGAGCGTCACACTAAGCACACTCTTGTGACGGGCGTCACACATGGTGTGACGGACGTCACACCATTCCCCCTATATTTTTGGCGCTAGGAACTCAACTGACCACGTTGAAAGCTATTTCCACGCACGCTTAACCCTCGGAACGAAAAGACCGCGCATACGGAAACCCTTGGAAAGCAGTTACACCAGCAGCTGTATAAATAGCAGCTAGTTGGGAAGTTCCAGCTCCTCGGTTTTTCCACGCTCATATTGCCGAAGCTCTGCCCATTTTTCTTTTCACGCTTTTTGCCTATTTTTCTTTTCCAGCACTTAACATTGTTTATTTTATTTTATTTATTTCTTTTGCAAGTTCTACATTCTTTTTCCCTTGCAATTTACCTTTCCCTTTTTAGCATTTAGATATTTTTCGCATAATAGTTTCTACACCGGAAACTATTGTGCAACTTTTTATCGGATCTAACCTTACGTTAGATTCTAGTTTTATTTCCTTGGCTTAATTTATTGTTTAATTGAAGAATCCAAGAACAAATCCTACCGGCTTGTGGTGGAGTGTTCAAGACTATTGTATTACGCATTCAGGTTCTTTAATCATTATTTAATATTTTGTTTTATTATTTATCTATATTATCTGCCTGGAATGAGTCTGTTTATGCATGATATGTATTCTTGTTTATTTAGCATGTCTGGCTAATTCGCCTAGGTATCGGTATGTAAAGTAAGTAGAATAAGGGATCAAGACTGAGTCGGTCTATCTAAACTTAAAATTAAAATCAATCTTTTTACGGTCTCAACTTACAGGTTTAATAACAAGATTTTTTACAAAAGTAAAGGACATAAAGAAGTTAAAATCAATAGAGCGAGAGTTTGAGGTTTTAACTGGACAGTGTAAGTTAGGCATTAATTCTAGATCAGGGCGAGAGCAAGTTTTAGAGTTAATTAAATTCTGATCTTTTCCAAAAAGTATTTTTAAAGATTGAATGTGAGGACGAGAGTTAAGCATTTGGATTTAATTATATAACCTAAGTCAACAGAGCGAGAGTTTGAGATAAGGGTGTTTAAAACGGTTAGTATTTTCTTAAAAAGAGTTTCTGCAACTTTATTGCTTTCAAAATATGGTTTTTGACTTAATTATAAGTGACAGCTACATTAATATAAAATCATGGTTTATTCAACAGAGCGAGAGTTTGAGATAAAACCTTTAACCAATAAAGTTAACCGAAACGATTTATTTTAAAACCAAGAAACCGACAAAGACTTGATTCCCTAGTTTTGACGAACTACATACCGATATCCGTTTTATTAATATTTAATCTAGATCTTAGTTTAGCTCTTAGTTTTTCCCCAAACAATCAAACATTTTCACCTTAGATTTACGTAGTAACCTTAGATAACGGTATATCGATTCATAAGTCCCTGTGGGATCGATATCTTTTAAAACTACGCGATAGAACTGTGCACTTGCAGTTTGTATCCCATTCTCGACTCACACAGTCGAGCGATCAATCAGCCCAATAGACTCAAATTTCT
The DNA here is from genome assembly GCF_024323335.1 of Lathyrus oleraceus. Taxonomy (NCBI): domain Eukaryota; kingdom Viridiplantae; phylum Streptophyta; class Magnoliopsida; order Fabales; family Fabaceae; genus Lathyrus; species Lathyrus oleraceus. Next base: position 260,758,576 of record NC_066582.1, read on the forward strand.
CGTGGAATCTTCTTACACATAACGGGAACAATATTCTTGCCATCCGGTCAATGTTCCTCAAATCATGTGTGGAATGGGCATTGAGAAGGAAAAAGGAAAATACTGAATTGATTTGGTCAAAGATAGCCAGTCCCATATTCAAATGCTCTAACAAGGTTAGATCTTTTTTGTCCTCTTTCCATGTGCAGTATACTGAAGATCTCAGTCACAAATGCTTCTAGTGATCCAATAAATGGTGCTGCTAAAAAATTTGAAGCTATATTTGTGTCATCCAAAACCATGAAAAAGGACGCAACCATATCAGTCTCTATCACAACATTCTTTTACCTCTGTTAGGGATATGTCGGATACGCCGCATTTGGTGATAATACACTAGGAAAGCTTTTAACAGGATTTAGATCCTCAAGGTTTCAATGGCTTGTGAACTTCACTAATTCTTATATTGTGATTCACCTAGTTGGTCCATATCAGGTATACTTCCAGCCAAAATTTGGCAATGCTGAGAGTTGGTTACACTTTAGATTCTTCGACAGTGACTTTATGAATCACATATATAACTTAAAACTTCCATTATTGCCATCTTTTGAACTAAGTTTTCTTAGATTATCGTCCAGAACTACTTATGTTGCATCAATCGTTGTGATTGCAACGATCTTTCCTTACTTCAACCAGATTCTCTGATTTTTAGATAACATAAGCTTTTGGCCATTGACCGTATATCTTTCGGTGAAAATATACTTGAGTAGGTCAAATACCTATTCATGGATTGTTGATGACAGTCTGTCATTGCATATATTTAGTCAAAGAATTGGAGCAAAACAAGTGAAAGTTGAGAAAAATTGAGGAAGAATGACCAAAGAATCAAGGGAAAATAGCTAAGTATACAAATTGTGGACTTAGTGAAAATTTGGTGAAAAAAGAGAAAAAAAGAGTGAAGCTTCAGAAATAATCACATCAACCACCGTGCAACATCGCGCACACGATAGGGAATAAAAATTTGCATCGTGCATGCGATGCCGGGTATCGTGCACATGATGGTCACTTTTCTGGGCCTTTTTCTGACGCCTTCTGGTCCATTTTGGGAGATTGAAGCACGAGTTAGAGAGCACACGTGGTAATTTTTGGATCATTTGAAGCCATTGGAGGTCATCTCTTTAAGGGACTTCTTATGTTATCATTGTTTATGAATTATGGTATTTTTAATTATACTCTGAGCAGCTAAATTTTTCTAGGTTAGGTTATGTTATGATGAACCTGTTTCTCAATTGTTGGATTCTATGTTGATTTGACCACTGTATGAATCTATTGTTCTATAATTTAATTCAATTTCTTCTTGTTCATAATGATTTTCATGTGAGATACTCTTTTAATCTGATTTTGGGCACATAGGGAATATTGACTATCAATCGATGTGTTGGACCTAGGGTAATTGTTGTACTTACGCTGGTTGAATAGGGATAGGAGACCCCAAGTGGTGGCATAGATAATTAACGTTATATGCACCGCCTAACCCTGCTTACGTTGGCAGACTACGAATAAAAAGCTCATGGTAGTGGTTAGTGAGTTATTTTGTGAGGGATAAGCTATAACGGTTTTGTTAATGCGCCTTGAGGTTATAATGATTAAATGATTCATATAGGGTATCAAACATCAACGAGAGAGTAATAGGTGATTCTTCAAAACAACCTGGCCTCTTTCGTGACATTGTTTATGCGTTTATTTACTTTTTGCACTAAAACTTGACCCCCCCCCCCCCCCCCCGTTTTACTAGTTTTTTCCAAATTGCACACATTTTGTCTTGCTTGGAGGCAGTTTATGAGGATTTGATCTTTTTATTACTTCGACAGTATCGGTACACTTGTCGAGAAGTCATCAAGTTTTTGGCAGTCCATGTGGATTTAATCTTTTTATTATCAAGTTCTTCTAACTCAGAAGAAGAAGTCATGGCAGCTACACAACCCCTCATTATGGTGGACTACTGTAAATGAGCTTATGAAGGACAAATTTCTAGGAGGTTTGTACCGGTAGACCCTGCCAATTTTGATATTAAAAATTATGTACTTTCTGGTTTAAGAGAAAATCCGTTCGACGGGAACACAATTAGAGACTCATGGACGCATCTTGCACGCTTTTATGAAACAACTCCAATGTGCAAACCTACTGATGCCATTGAAGACCATGTTAAATTGAGGTTGTTTGGGTTCTCATTAATTGGAAGGGCGAAAGATTGGTTGCTTTGCCTTCCGAATGTAACAATTCGGACTTGGAAGGAATTGGAGGATAAATTCATTGAAATATTTTTTACTACTACTTAGTTTACCAAGTGTCGAGCAGAAATTATTAATTTTGAGCAGTAGGAAATTTAGTCACTTTATGACGCTTGGGAAAGATTTAAAATTTTGTAGCACAGATGCCTAAATCGCAACATGAATAATATGGAGCAGACGCAAAGCTTCATCAAAGGTCTCAAGAGTCAAACTCGTATGTTGTTGGATGCTTCCGTGAGAGGTACTATCTGTCAAATGACCGAGCTGTAAGTAAAATACCTCATTGGGAAGATATGTATGAATGAGTACCGTTGGAAAAGTGAGAGGTCGGTCAAGCTTGAAACTATTGGCACACCTAAAGGTATATTACCTCTTGATACTCATACTGCTCTTTTAGCTTAAATTGAATTGTTGAATAAAAAGATAATTGAAAGAAGATTAGGTAGAGCTAACGTGAGCCAGGTACGAGCACTTAGTTGTGATTTCTATGGAGGCGATCATGCAAATGAAAGGTGTTCGTTGGAAAGGACAAGTGAGGAAGTTAAGTTTGCAAATTTTCAAAATAACAACCCTTATTCCAACATATACAATCCAGGTTGGAAAGATCATCCAAATTTCCATTGGAGCAATAATCAGAATTCCAATGCCTACCAAGGGATGCAACAAAGCCAACAAGATCCGTTTCAAAGGAAGCCATCTCAGTTAGAAGAGACTTTGCAAAATTTCATTAAGGCCACTCAAAGTAGCTTTGATAAGATAAATAAGAACCATGGGGAAATGAGTAGGAACCGGGATGCGTCTATAAAAAATATGGAGATGAAGATTGCCCAATTATCTAGGCAAATAGCTACTTTGCCAAGATCAAATGAAAGATTCACCGGTAACACCGTAGACAATCCTAAAAATGAAACATGCAAAGTTGTTGATACAAGTTTATGGGTAATTATTGAGCAGGGTAAAGATGAGATAGTTAAAGAAGGTGTGCTTGAAAAAGAAGATAGTGGAAATCAAGAGAAAAAAGAGGAAAGAGGAGTCACTCTTGATGATAAAAATTCTCCTTGGAAGAGAACAAAGACACAAATTCTGACTGAACCAAATCCTTCTTTACCAGATTATATTAAACCATCATTCCCTATAATTAAGAAGAAACGGTTCAAGAGGATGAAGTAGTGATGTTTGCAAAGTTCCAGGAAATGCTAGCTACTCTCCATGTAAGTATTTCGTTCCATGAAATTTTAGAACTCAGGCCTAAATTTGTAAAATTTATGAAGGCAATACTAAAGGGACGAAAGAGAACACGGTCAAGGAGCATGTAAATATCACCGAAAAGGATGAAGTGGTAATATCTTAGGCTTTTCCACCAAAATTAAAAGATCCGGGTAAATTTAATATTTCTTGCAATATCGGTGAGGTGAATATTTCACGTGCTCTATGTGATCTTGGATCGAGCATAAATGTCATGCTACTAAAAATAGTAAAGGACTTGAAAGTGGGTGAGATCACACTGAGTAACACGACTCTCACTCTGATTGACTAATCTGTTACTCAACTAGTTGGTATTTTGCGTGACATGTTAGTACATGTCGACGGGCTAGTATTTCCTAAAATTTTTTTAGTGTTGGATACAAAAGGAGATTAAGGAGGATCTATTATTCTCGGGCGACCATTCTTGGCGACCAGGAAAACAAAGATTGATGTAGAAACTGGTGAACTGATCTTGAAGTTCAATAAAAATAAAGTTATTTTCAAGGTGTATGATTGGACACCGTATGTTGAGAATGTAGATACTTGCTATCATCTGGAGGAAAAATATAGCAAGGTAGATAAAGTATGAAGAAGAAGTGAAATGACCAGCATAAGGGTATCCCTTGCGCCTGGCATAACTTAGACATGGATTGTCAAGCTAATGACGTAAAACAAGTCCTTGATGGGAGACAACCCATCAGTGAGAATTTATTTTTATGTTATAATGAACTTTAAATTTTCAACAATGTTATTTCTTGTGTTATGATGTTGAAAGGAAAATAGGGAAAGAAGAAAAGAAATAAAGAATAAAAGAGAGAGGAAGTTCAATCCTTGGTATCATCACGCAACCTATCACGAGTGTGAGATGGCTCTATCATGCACACGATATAGGCATCACGTGCGCGATAGAGACGCTTTTTGGGGAGATTTATGGTACCGTTAGCATCACGTGCACAATGCATCTATGACGCGCGTGATATGACTTCTTGTGAGAGTGGTTGGGGGTAGCTGTTGGCATCGCGCACCATGCAGGTATAATGTGCACGATGTGAAATGGTTGGTTTGCCTATAAATAGTTATTTTCCAAAACATTTTTTCTTCACAACTTTCTTCTACTCCCTTGCTTTTTACTCAACACTCTGAGCTATTTCTGTGCAATTTTCTTTTTCTTTTTCTCTGTCTGTATTGTTTTTTCTATTGTTGTAGGTATTATGGATTCCAAAAAGAGGACATGTGTCAAAAGGATCATCATCAAGGGCTGCCCCAACACCTAGTGCTCCAACCTTTCCAAACCTCAAGTTTTTACCCGTGGCACATGCTGAAAAATTTCTCAAGCTATTGGATTACCACGTTGTGAAGGAAAGAGCATTTCATTTATATGACTTGCGAGGTTTTGAGGAAATAGGAGAGCATTTGCAACAAATGCAATGGGTAAATTTTAATAATTTGATTCATGAAACTAATAAGAGTATTGGTTTAGAATTTTACGCGAATGCGGCGTTTGGTCCTTCGGATTCATATACCTCATATGTGAGGTACATACATAGACTATTCCCCTTCTTTTATAAATCCTCTTTTTAATTTGAAACCTCCTCCGATTTGTGCTCTCGTGAACTATAGGTAATAACACAAGGTTATAAACAAGGAGATGGCCCAGATAATGCTAAATCTTTTTTGTATACCTGATGCGGCGTGGATAATCAAGTGTGGGTTAGCACTACGTCTCAAAATCGCTAAGTTTTTCCAAATTCCTAAGGCGTGGGCCTCTTATTTTGTTCAAAATTTAGAGGCCGCATCTAATCAATCACAATTTATTATGAAGCAATATTTATGATTATTGTCGCATCCGCGAAAAACAACCGGCGGGCTGAAACAAAAACAACACAGAGCCGCCACCGTGCGTTATTTATCCCAAAGAGGGAAAGGAAACGCTTGAAGTAAACCTGGGAAAAGCATGGTCTCGCGACCAAAGAGAATGGGATCGGGAGTCGGTTATGCGAAGGGAATGTATTAGCATCCCTACGCATCCGTCGTACTCGACGGGATCCACGCTCAAAAGAAAGAAAAGGTTGCTAAAACAAACATCACACACACACACACTGAAAACAACACAGGTGGAGGAAGAGGGGAGAGGGCTCGCTAGGATATCGCATCCTATGCCTACGTATCTCGTCTGGAACGAGAATCAGAGCTGCCGTAGTTAGGCTCACGCACGCCGAAACAAAACACACGCAAAAAGGCAAACATGGAACCCGAACGCCAATCGCTGGACTTACATCGGCTTCCGAACCAAACAAACACACTCAGGATACGGACAGTCAATCGCTGGGCTTACATCCATATCCTGACACACAAGAAGAAACAAACAACAAGTTACTAAGGAGTCGGGAACTCGAGCCTAGCAACTGTCAAGCAAACACACACAAAAAAGAAAAAAGGTGCCCGGAGAGACCTCGCACGTTCTCCTGCCTACGTACCTCATCTGGTATGAGGATCAGGGCGACGTAGTTCCCCTGAATGGGAGAGAAATTCTAACCTAACCAGATACAAAGGGAGACACACTACTAGGGAGCTGTACTCGAGCCTAGATGTTATCATGCATCATTGCCCTATGTCATGGTTTCTATCCTAACTTGCACAGGCAGCAAGCTAATCCTAAACAGGCAAAGCAAAGCATGCAAGCATAATCAAAACAAAGCAAACATTCGCAATTAGCACACACTATATCCAGACAAGGTGGGCTCAATCAAGGGTTAAGTTGCAAAAGCAACACAACCGTGTCAGGTGATGTTAGCTCTTAACCCTGACATTGAGAGTCAGGGTGAAGCCAGATGAAATGGAAGTGAGGGGTGTGCCTCACAGCTCTTATCCCTGGCCAGGGAGAGCTTCAGACAAAGAAGTGTGGGTCCAGAAAGTGGGAACCCTTCTACACTTATGACACTGACTCAACTGTACAACTGTACATGGATCTTGGGTTAGGATCCACAAGGCATCAACATGTGATGTGAGCCAAGGGACGACTCAACATAATAGCAGGAGGTGGACTACACACCTCTTGTGTCTGCCAATTGCCTTAACAAAGGTCTTTTCCTGCTTGGGGACAAAAATAAACAAGCACAAGCATTGCCTCTTAAGGAGGACTTCAGACAGGTGCCTGGCCAAGTAACAGGCCAGGTCTTCCAGACTACATGGAGAAAAGAAATTCTACCTCAATTGGTTTATACAACCAAGCAGCAGCACAAAGCAAGTTCAAAGATGAACTAGAGCAACTAATGTACCTGAAATCAATCTAATTCAGTCAGTATACCAATCACAAAGTCAAAACAGACAAGATAAGAATCAACAGACAATGTATAATTAGACAATGCACTATGCAAAGCACAATCAACTCAAGTGAGCCAAGCATCCTACAAAATAAACCAAGTTAGTTCATAACAAGCATATAAACCAAACTCAATCAACTTGAATTAATCTCCTTAAAGCATTTGCTTCTTCAACCTGAAAATCACATTCAAACATGAGAAACAAGACCACTAGGACAAGCCTAGGGTCCAAAGGAGATGAAAAATTTAAAACAGCAAGTGAAACTCAACAAGAATCAAGATAAATCACTCCAGAATAAAGTCCAATTGGTCTCACATCAAAACTATGCACCAAATTCATTTCATACACAAATCATGTCAAAGTTTGCAAGTGTGAATCACAATGGAGCAAACAGAATGATCACAATCAAATCAATACCAAAATGGCTCAATAAATTCCACAAAAAAATATGCCTAAACAGAACTCATTCAATGAGCAGCATACCAAAAATCATGGTAATTGGATAAGTGGAAGTATGGAAATTAAAATCATCAAATCATGGTATGCAAAAGCAAGCTCAACCAAGGCCACAAAACATGCATCAACTTCAAATGATCATAAAACAGTGAAGACACATGATAACTGAACCACACCAAAGCCAAAATGAAGTTAAACATGTCTATATCACTCATGCCAAATTTCAAGTCCATCCAATACATATCCAGAATTTCACAAAACATGGAAGTTGAACACTCAAGAAAAGTTCACAAATGACTAAACAGCAAAGAAAATGTCAATCAAATAGGAAATGGATCAAATAAAATCCACAAAAAATCATTCTCAAACTTGACATTCAGAAGCATCAACATGCAAAAATCCAGGGCAATTGGCATAGCACAAGCACAGAAACAAAATTCAAGAAGTTGAACAAAAATTAGTGTGACACACGTTGTCACACTCAACTTGATCACATCATATCTCTCAAACCAGGAACTCAAAAATAGCAAATCATATACCAAACTGACCAGGAATGAGTCTAGATCATGCATACAAAATTTCATGCATTTCCAATTAAGCATCAAGATTTCATGCATGAAAAGGTGAGCAAGGTGCAAGGCATGGTATACACAAACAAACCCTAGGCATTTTAAAAATCTAACCGTGCACAAATTTATTAAAAATCATCAAAAAAACAAGCACATCACAAGGAGCATTCCACAAAAAATCTCACATTATTTGGACAAAAATTGAATGAGATATGGAATTTTGAAGTAATGGAAAAAATAAAAAAATGTGAAATGGAGGATGTGAAACATGGATAACATATGAAAATAAATGGTAAGGCAATATGAGAAAATGAATCCACACGGAATCGAATCCGGTCCCCATTCAAACAGGTAGCGCGCGCTCAAACACGTTAATGCATGTACAGTAGCGAAAATAAAGATCAAAATGCCATTTCTGGAAATTTTTAACATGTTCTTCGCGCGTTCATCACCAAATCCCAGCATGAACAAATTTTAACCAAATCACACAAACTTTATATCAACAGAATCCTTGTTCAATGTACATCATGGATCCATAAATAATTAAGCCTAATTCCTCATGATTAAAAAGAATCGAAGCAAAACATGTTTGAGCATGAAATTTCAAATCAACATAACTCTCTCATTTCTCAACGAAAATTAATGATTCAACTTGCAGAATTCTCTACTAAACAAGATCTATCCAAATCATCAATCAATTTCAAGAATCATTGAAGTCGAAATCTGACCTTAATTTGAGAACAGTTGTTGAATCGTGCGTATCAAGCTTTGAAATTTAGTTTTGATGACCATCTTCTTTTATTTTAAAGGTTTTTTCAATATTTTCCCTTTCCTTTGGAATAAATAAAGTTCAATGGCGACTTTGTATTTTTCACGGTGCGACATCACCATATACGGATGTGACACCCTGAAGAACCACCTGATGTACCCGTCAACGTAGCTCTAATCGCTATTAGCTATGGTACTATGTGCCTCCTCCGATATTAGATGACTCTCATAATGATCAAACATGGTGTCCATTTGTTTACGAGTCAAAGCAGAAGGAGCAGAGACAACATGGTGTCTTAGAATGATCTGAGTGTAGCTGAACTTCCACAACATGCACTCGGGAAGATGAGGAGCAGTGAGACGTAATTCGTTAGCCAACCATCCCAAGTAGAACATTATGTCGTCAAATGGCTATGTCTCACGATGAGTGATATAGCTTTTGAAGTGAATTTCCTCGGCAACCAAGCGATCAAGATACACTCTGAACGAATCTATCATCTGGTTCCCTCTAAGCAAAGCAAATGCAGTAGCACGTGACATATCCTTAGTGTAAGTCGGTACACCCGCACATCCGGAGATATGAAAGAAGTGTTGGAGGATCCAAGCCTGGAGAGTTTGGAACACACGAATCATCAGTAATAACATTGTAAATATGAAATGAAAATGACACAAAAACATTAAAAGACCAATAAATATTATCGTAAGTAGTGTGATGTTGCATGTGACCTGCTTCATCTTCCACCTAAAACTCTTTGATAACTTCGAGTACAAGTAAATCAAACAAGCGTCCCCCAATTGTACTCCTGGATCCACTCAAAATCCTCGAAGTATCATAGGTAGTAACACCTATATAAGTTGCACTATTGTCCATAAAAATCATAGTGCCAACAAAATATAACATGTATGCTCTCATAACATGCGCTCTATGGATCCCCACCTACTCGTCATCACCTCTAGCCTGCTCTTCCCTCTGGAGCTTATATGTATATACATTTTTCAGGAATTCAAACCTAGCATGAGCGCTTCTGGTTCTCTCCATCTTTGTCAATGTAGCCTATGGGTCAACTTATAGATAGTCTACCATTAACTCGAGTGCCTCGTCTTTGATAATCCTCCCATGATCTAGAAGTTTCCCCCTGATCAGAAGATGTAGAAAACACTACACATCATCGAGTGTGTTGATACCTTAGGATTGGCATTAATTTTGTAAAACAAATAATGTAATCACCTCTGTTGTTTTAATATGTTGGGTTGAAGAAGTTCAACACCTGGACCAACATGTCATGTACGATGTCACGACATCGTGGCTGTGACATCGTACATGTGTAGAAAACTGAATTAGTTAATTCAGATATATATTCTGGGATTAGTGAGGATATTTGGTGAATATCCTAACTCTCTTGTGGAGGTCTTAAAGACTCAATCAGAATATACAGTTTCTATTATGGAGATATATATGGAGATATTTTAGGAACTAAAAGATTAAAGACCTTGATTGTAGCAGAAGTTTTCTGCTGATTCTGTAACAGCAAAGAAGAAGTATGCTGCGATTTCTAAAGGCCCAAATCCAGTTGGGTGCTTAGGTTATAAATAGCATATTGTAACCTAGGTTTTGCAAGCCTAAAATAATGTAAAAATTAGGGGTGTGTGAGGTAAACCTCCCAACCTGTGGGAAGGTTACCATGTGTGTCTCAGTGCTCAAAGCTGAGATTAGTTGTAACTCAAAGCCTGTAGGTAAGAGTTTGTTATGTTCTTGAACGAAGCTGTGAAGCAAGTTCAAACTGTTTAGCATTACTTTGAAATTGTAGTGATAGGAATGGAAACTGGTGGTTTCTATCTAGGAGTTCCTAGGTATAGATTGCATTGGGTAGGGATTAAGTGAAGAGTTGTAAACGGGGGAGTTTAACTCTGAATTAATACTGCTGATAGTGGATCTTCTTCCTGGCTTGGTATGCCCCCAGAGTAGGTGATGTTGCACCGAACTGGGTTAACAATTTCCTGTGTTTTGTTTTTACCTTCTGCAAGTTATAATCATGTCTGTTATAACTCAGCATGTATTTCAGTCTGTTTATCAAGAGAAGAACATACCTGGATCATATCATATTGTTTGAATGTCAATCAGAATGTTTTGACATTCATCATAGACAACATATACTGAATAATAGGCAGGTTGGTTTGTCTGCTTCAGTTCAGTATGTATCTCAGTCTGGTTATCAAGGGAATAACAGATCTGGCATAAGGCCATTGTGAAAATGTCAAACTGGATGCCTTGACATTTATTACTGTAAGCTGATACTGAAGTATAGACTGGTTGGTCTTTTACAATACAACATTTTGTACAGTCTGTTTTCAGGAAAGTAACAGACTTAGCATATGGTCTATGTTCTGGACGTCAAACTGAATGTTGCGACACTCATTCCTGACAACATATGCTAAATTGTAGGATGGTTAGTTTTTCAATTTTAGTATTTTTCTTAGGCTATTTTTCAGGAATCCAACAGCTGAGCTAAAATCCAAGAAACTAACAACTGAGCTACAATTAATGAACCTAACAAATAGCCTATTTGTTAGCTCCCTAATATATGGTAATTAGGTTAACTTGCTGAACCTTTATTTTAGGAAATACAAGTACAAGGCCAGCACACTGTACTACTGTAACAAGTGATGTGCAACTCACTATCGAGACATCATGCTGATAACTGGGCAGGCTCAACAGGAGCACGTGCTATGTTTGATCACTGTTGTGTCTGTGTACCAGATAGACAGAACTGGGTGTTCTTCCACTCTATGGTGATATAGTTGCAGATGTCGTGACATCTACTAATGTGTGCACATCAGTACTGAGTTTTAATTTGTGTAACTGTCTTGCTGTATTAATAATAATGTTGGATCAGATGTCATAACTTGGAGTAGAACATCTGAATTCTGACTACGCCAGAATTTCAGAGTGTAATAGACATCTCACCAAGCATGAGATGAAATGACGAGGTCTCACTGTGTTACCTCTCCATGAATGCATTAAGCATCTTGTGGTTGACCGTAATATAACCGGTCATGCACAAGTCTTTCATCCCAGATAGGGACACATCTGCATGAAACCAATCTCCATTCGGCTGAGGCAAGATAGTAATCTTCCTCCCGTGGTTAATGAACTTCAGCTAATCATGGTCCTGTAGGAAAAAAGAAATGTCAAAAACTTGTAAATTAAAATAAACGTAAATAAAAAAGAATGAATCCAACTAAGGCTCCCTCTCCGTACCAGATATGGTTGGTAGTATGGTCTGGGTGTAGAGGCAGTAGTGACAACTCTACAGGTTCTCTTCCAAATGGCTCTGGCTCAACATCCTCAACAGCCTCACCATCTGGAGGTGGCACTGCCTCAGCAACATCAATAATAGGAGATGGCACTGGCTCATAAGCATCATCTGTTGGAGGTGGCACTGGTGCCTCAGGTACCTCTGGCGCTTGAATAGGTGAAACCTGGCACCTGCAAGAGGCGGGAAGGAGTGATGCGTCAGTAGGTGAAACCCGTATCCTGTGGGAAGAACAATATGGAGATACATGGGCCCTAAAAGTAGATGTTTCTGCATGGACAAAGTGAACAAAAGCCTCCAAAACCCGACTCTTCTCCCGCCGCACTGATGCATGATGTGCAATCCTCCACCGCCTCAGTTTATCCTGTCTATCAGCTATAATGCCTGCAAATTAAAATAAACCAGACAATTAGTGCAAGCAAGCAACACTACAAGCAAGACAAAAAAATACAAGAGACTGCTAATTTTTGGAGACACATCTCTGGTTACTGTGAAACTTAAACGTTGAAAAATTCCGAAGATGCATCTCCGAAATTTTATACATCTCTTCAATTTGTCAATGACGACAACACAAACATGTAAATGATCGGTAAGTTAACAAGTGTACTAATCTTCCAATGTAGTAATAATGGGAAATGCCAAATATCGATCTCATGGATTGCGTGACGATATATGGTTCACGTTTCTTTTTAGTTTAACAAAAACAATAAGGGGTTTTGAATTGGGTTTGTAGTGAACAAGATTAAATAAAAGAAAAATTAAAATAGAGTAGAAAACAATATAAGTAAAGTATGCTAGGAATTAGGGTTTGATCGAGAACTCGTTAATAATTCTAACTTGACCTTGTGTCAACTTACTTTATCTTCACAAATTGTCGTTCTCAAGTGTATCTACTCTTAAGTCCTTAGTGAGTAAAACTTTAAACATTCAAATTAACTCATATGTCCATAGTGAATTATAGATGAATTTAAGCATTTAATTATCAAGAATATATACTTTAGTCTTTCAAAGCATATAGGTTTCTAAATGGTATCCCTAGTCCTAGGTGATATCTAAGATAGACTATATCCATCAAGTGTTATTGTTGATAGTCCTGCCAAGCATATAACCATAAATCATCCTCAATTTTTCCGAGAGAAAAAACATTAAACTTAGAAAAGAAATGAATTTATTAGAAAATAAAAGGTAATTCAATACAAGGTTCAAAATAGAGTTATCGACATAATCAATCTCAGGTACTCATCCCGACCACTAAGGAGCCTAACTACTCATACTAATGAAAATAAACATTACAAATAATCAAGATAAAGAGGTTTTTAATGGTGAAAATCCTTGAAGATTATGCTCCACCTCGCTTTCAATGTGTTCTCCCACTCTTAAATAGTCTTTTTCCGTCAAAAATCAAGTTTCAACCTCAAAAAAATCACTTTCTCGCTTTAAATACGTCAAATTGGGCTTCTTCTTTTTGGAAATTTTGGGCTTTCGTACACGTATGAGGGTGTATGGGGAGCGTATCGGACATACGGGGTCAAACCATACGTGTATGGGGGCAGGCCATACACGTATGGGCATAAATATGCACTTTTTCAGATTTGATATGCGTATGAGTAAGTTGATACACGTATGGGAAGATAATTCCATATTAGCCTTTGGTGTCTTTATGAAAGTTGTAGCCCTTGATGTTAGCTTTCATTTTCCGTTGGTCCCACATCATTATGTGTTATGAAGCTCAAGATATGATCAAAATATCACACGCTTATCATGATGTGCAACATGCTGAAAATAGACTTTGTGAATCTTTCTGAAGATTCATCGCATTCCTTTTTCGGACATTTCTTTGACTTCCACCAACCTACAAAACACGTTAACCTTCCCAAAAAGATCAAAAACACGAGAGATAATTAAAACACATAAGAATGTGAAAATTAAAGAAACTGACATATAAATCACTCAATCTTTATAGAAAATACAAATAACACGCATACTTTCACATGTTAAAATGATAATAACTATAGCAGAAATGGTGACTGATCATAATCTTAAACTTAGCTTGTTGTTTATCCTCAAGCAACTTTAAGACTATCTACTCATGCCAACTCAAATAAAGTTAAATTTTTTGAAAATACCATACCTCTAGGTTCTTCTGTAGTTCTCTTTTACCATGACCTTAAGCTTTGCCTATTTACCGTGGTCGATTGATCTTCCATATTTTCACTTGATGATAGTACTTCACCTGTCATCTCATTCCACACTCTAACCAAATCTCTTGGGTGTTTATGTGTTTTCACTCAAAATTCACAGTATGCAACATTATACCATATGCTTGAATAAATTCTAACTAGATAATAAGATGCACGATACATACACTTTTTGAGGTCTTGCAGGTTGCAATGGGGTTAGGGCTCAGGTAGGATATATTTGGAGAGTAGGTTAAGACTTGGGGTAAGGAGTATTATTCTCATTGACAATGTCTAATAAAAAAAATAATGGGGGATATTTCTTTCGATTGAGTTCTCTTTAGTTTCTTTGAGTACTTTGTTATTTTTTCTATTTTTTTCAAGTTCGTTGATTTCCAATTCAATTCTTTTTCTTTTTTTCTTTCAAATGTGTACCCATTCATTTGGTTCCCTCAATTGTTAATTGATACCTCAAACTTATTGGTTATCATTCCAACAACAACTCCAAACTTAAATTCAACACATCTTTGAGGCGTAATGCTTCTACTCCAAGTAGGGTACGGAAATGATTAGGCTAAGGGTTACACATAGGGTTAAAAACAAACAAAAGGGATTTTTTCTCAAGGATAAAACAATTAAAAAGGGATGGTTGAAAGGCTCAGGGATAAAACAAACAACGTGCCTTAGTGTGTGTCATCATGTAAATGTCATCAGAAAAGAACATAGACAAGTTCTGAATAATAGATACATACCAGAATGCTCTTTCCTGATGAACCAGTGTGTTTGGATTTTTCTATCCTCACCATGTTGGGTAGAGATGATAGCCTACACAATACCTCTTGTTGGATGGATCTTCTCAACCAATTACGGTAAACCTGATCAACCTTCAGTATAACTCAATTAAACCAATCAAATTATTCAAAAGTATATAAAAAACAGTTCGGTGAGTTAACATGCATAGATGACACACACACATTCAATTTGGGTACTTTTTTACACAACCACTAAAGCTATAATTATTATATTACTAGATGAAAGTAAACAACTAGAAAACTAACCAACTGAAAGCAAACAAAACTAAAAAATCAATATAAAACTAAAGACTGTAAAAAAATTACGAATACCTCCCTTGGGTTGCCTCCCAAGCAATGCTCGTTTACCGTCATTTTCTTGACGCCTCATTCCATGTTAGGGTGGCATATATGACATAAATAACACATCATTTTTATTTCTTTTGTTAGGTAGCAATCCCATGAACTTTAGATATTGATGATATTGCTTCCAAATTAATTTCAGTATGATTTTAGTGAACAAGGCATAAATGACATCTAATACTTTCTCAATTTCTTTCCTTTCATCTACCTCGTTGTTAAAATATTTGTTAGGGATACTCTTTTGTTGAAGATTTTCTTTTTGGATATCCACATCTTCACAAATTGTAAAATTTGGACTTTCATCAAGAACTAGATCATCTTCAAGTTGTCTTCTTTCTCCTTCCCCATATTTCTTGTTTAACTCAAATTCTTATATTCTTAATGCATCTTTTTCATCTGATGTCATGCATTTTTTTCTTCCTTCACATATTCTTTTTCCAACCTTAACTCTCACCAAATAAACCTATCTAGATAAAAGTCATCTTCCTTACATTCATTCATAAGAATTCTTACCTCCCTCTTATACGCTTTAAAAATTTTAGTCGCCTCTTCCAAAGTGATTCCTGAATCAGGCGACCAACATGCAGGAGATACAAGTGGCAATGTATCAAAACAATACATGACTACAAAACTCAGACACTTTATTAGTAGTAAAGTATAGAAGAATTCATGAAGCAACAATAATTTGTATTTTTATTTATAATAATAAAATAAAATTCAACTTAAAATAAGATTAAAACAAAAAATTTATTGCAGAGCAACAAAATTTTAACTAAAAATAAAACTGTAAACTCTATAATCTTTAGCAGTCCCCGACAACTGCGACAAAAACTTGGTTGGTAAATTAGTAAGTGAACTAATATGTCAATGTAGTAATAATGAGAAATCCCAAATATCGATCTCAAGGACTACATGACGATATGAGGTTCACGTTTCTTTTTAGATAAATAAAAGCAATTAGGGGTTCTGAATTGGGTTTGTAGTGAACAAGATTAAATAAAAGTAAAATTAAAATAGAGTAGAAAATAATATGAGTAAAGTCTGCTAGGAATTAGGGTTTAAACTCATTAGAAATCCTAACTTGACCTTATATCAACTTACTTTATCTTCACAGATTACCGTTCTCAAGTGTATCTACTCCTAAGTCCTTAGTGAGTAAACCTTTAAACATTCAAATTAACTCATATGTCCATAGTGAATTATAGATGAATTTAAGCATTCAATTATCAAGAACATATACGCTAGTTTATCAAAGCATATAGGTTTCTAAATGGTATCCCTAGTCCTAGGTGATATCTAAGATATAATATTTCCATCAAGCGTAATTATTGACAGTTCTGCCTAACATATAACCGTAAATCATTCTCAATTTGTTCGAGAGGGAAAACATTAAACTAAAAAAAAACCTATTAGAAAATAAAAGGTAATTCAATACAAGGTTCAAATCAAAGTTAACAACATAATCAATCTAAGTACCCATCCCTAGCACTAAGGAGCTTAACTATTCATACTAATGAAAAGAAACATTATAAATAATAAAGATGTATAGGTATTCAATGGTGAAAATCCTTGAAGATTACGTTCCACCTCGTTTCCAGTGTGTTCTCCCATTCCTAAATCATCCTTTTTCGTCAAAAATCAAGTCCTAACCTCAAAAAATCATTTTCTGACTTTAAATACATAAAACCAGACTCTTTTGTTTTGCGATTCTGGGCTCCCATACGTGTATGAGGGGTGCCATACACGTATGGGGTGTATGGGGGCGTATGGGGGGCATATGGGGGTAGACCATATTCGTATGGGCATAAACACATACTTTTTCAAATCTGATATGCGTATGAGCAAGTTGATACGCGTATGGGCAGACAATTTCGAATTAACCTTTGGTGTCTCATGAAAGTTGTAGCCATTGATGTTAGCTTTCATTTGCTGTCAGTCCCATGTCATTCTGACTTACGACACTCTAGATATGATCAAAATACCACACGCCTATCATAATCTGCAACATGCTGAAAAATAGACTTTGTGAATCTTTACGAAAATTCGTCGAGTTCCTTTTTCGGCCATTTCTTTGACTTCCACCAACCTACAAAACACATTAACCTTCCCAAAAAGATAAAAAAAATACCATAAATAATTAAAATGAATAAAAATACGAAAATTAAAGAAACTGACATATAAATCACTCAATCTTTATGGAAAATGCAAATAACACGCCTACTTTCACATGTTAAAATAATAATAACTATAGTAGAAATGACGACTGATCAACAAACCTCAAAATAAACGGTTTGATCGTGATTTTCAACAAACAAACATGTTTTACGACATGTATAAACTAATATTCTTCCATTATCTACTCATTTGATACCTAAATCATCATTTTCTACTCATTTACACAAAAATTCAAAAAAATTATCAAAACATCAAAAATTTACAGATTTTCACTTTATTTCAGTGTTGAATGATGTTTCTGATGTTGATTGAAAATCCTTTGAGATTGGTTGTTTGATTTTTGACTTGGTTGATAAATTTTTTTTTGAGATAGTTGATAAACTTTTGAGTTTTTTCAAAAGTGAGGAAGGAGAAAGGTTCTAGTGCGACTTAAGCTCAAACACCTTCGGAAGATGCATCTCCGAAATAAATTTGAAGATACATCTCCAAAATATTTTAACTTTAAATCAGAATTAGATGCGTCCGAAGATGCATCTCCGAATCTGAAAGCATTTTAATATTTTCACGTAATATTAAAGTAATATATAAAGTGCATTATACATTGAACCTTATAATTGGGCCTTCTTTGGGCCATGTGGCAGGCCCGAAACACAAACCTATCTAAAATATAAATATTTACAATTTAAAAATGAATTAGTTATTCACTTATTCAAAAGAAATTATATATAAAATAGTAGTATCTTGAATGTGATTGTGTTTGTTATGATTTCATATGATTGCAGTTGGCGTTGGTTAGTGGTGGTATCTATTGATCCAAGTGATAAAAGGAAGATGGGGACAGAAGTTTAGGGTAGGAATCATGGGATAATGGAGTTAATGCGTATGTCATGAGCTTCTTGCACTTTGTATTTTCTGAATTGACACTTCATATATCACGGTGATCACGCGCTCATCTCATGTTTTTCATTTCCTTTATCTTTTTTTCACTACAATATATCTTACCCTCACCCATAAGCAATTCAACCCAGATCATAGTATGAATTTTTTAGAGAAAATATATAACTAACAGTAATGTACTTGAGATTTATTTATCGTCAAGCAGGTATAAAGCATTTAGAACCAACTGGATTTTCCAACAAAATCATGAGGCAAAAGAATGTTGGAATTAATAACATGTCAGACGATATAGTTGCAACTGGCAGGCATTAAAAATTGATGAGGGCAAAGACAGATTGTTAAAAGCTCCACTTTGTAAGAGATGGGCAACCAATTTTGTAAAGAAAGTTTAACATCAATATTAAAACTTAAAACTATATTTGAGTTTATCTAAGATGGACATAAATTATATTGAAGTTCATACTTCCACAGCGGGTACCGGATGCCCCGTCAAATCGTCACTCTAACGTCCTTCGTCGTTGTTGACGTGTTTTTTTTCTCTTATTATATGAGGTTTTAAGACATAATTCTAGGTGTGGAGACGGTATTATAAAAATTAGTTAACTCAATTTAAAAATATAATACAAATTTATATAGTGGAGACACATTACACAATTTAATTAGAATGTGATTAATTTCAATATATATGCTGAGTTTTACACAACAATTTGGCAAGTCTTTTAAATATACACGAACCCATAATGGTGATGATACAAGATAAAGGATAAAGAAGGTTCATAAATTCTTTCCAGCATTTGTGGGGTGTATTTTCTTGTAAATAGTGAAAGTAAAGAATAAAGATGACAACAATGAAAACTCATCCTTCAATTCCTTCTTTTGCTTTACTTTACTTTCACTGTGACATGATAAAGAGTTATGGTCAGTGGCATTTACCATGGATTTGAAGGTCCTAGTCTCCAACTATCTAAAACCTAATAAACATGTTTTTTTTTCTTGGTATAAAAAAAAGCACTAGTCTTTTGTTTTTTTCTTAGAACCCTAGTCTTATAATTAACTTGGAAATCTAATTATTTTATTTCTCTTTAACTCATTCCAAAGTTGAAAGTAAGTATTTCATTAAACACTTTACTCTCAAATTACTCTCACTTTTTCAGACACCATACACTGCAAACATAGAAAGTGTAGAGGAAAATCAGGATTGAGTGAGAAATAGCAATGTTCAGTCACTGCTACATTGGTACACTGTGCTGTGTTTTATGCATTGATCAGTAACTGATACAAACGCAGATATATAGGGACACGCTATGTTCTTATTGATTCTTGTATTTATAAGTGATTAAATTGATTAACAAACTCATCAATGGTGTAGAGTATCATTGAAGACTAACAGTTTCAAGTTAACAACAGTCCAAAAGTTCCATCACAGATCCCAAAGTGGGAAAAAGTAACCTTATTATCACCGACCGCTTTTGAGATGTGAGGCTTAAGAATGCTATGTCAAGACAAAACTCCAGTTCAGCATATCATCATCAATACCTGAATTTAATCAATTCATTCCAATTTTCATTTATACTATTGATGTATGTATCATGCTAATACAACCAACACTTGATACATACGCGGACACGACACTAGCCGTGTAGCTGTCAGACACTAACACGAATTCAATATAAAGTTTTACACAATACTACGTGTGTAGCTGTCAGACACTAATGCGTATTCAATATGAAGTTTTACGCGACATTATAGGTGTAGATCTCAAACACTGATGTGTATTCAATATGAAGTCTTACCCGACACTACATGTGTAACAGTCGGATACTATCGCGTATTCAATATGGAGTTTTGGTGTTGCATAGATAAAACATTGATACATACGTCGATGCAAAACGACAACACTACATGTGTTGTTGTCGAACACAGCCACGTCTTCAATCTAAAATATCGGTGTTAGATAGCTAAAACATCCTTACTTTCTCAATTTCTGTATTAGATTGATACTCATAATAACAAATAATGGCACAAGCATATGAATATAACATATTAATGGTAAGAATTGGGACAATTATATTAACTTGCATCAAGCTCAAATTCATCAATACAAAAGAAAATTTGGACAATTATAATAAACATGATGAATTTAACAACAAAATGCTATCTTCTAAAATTTCTCTTTTGCTACATATATAACTTGATTTTGATAGAAAAACAAATAAATAAGACAAATTCATAAAATATGTTTTAAATTAGATTTTAGACAATTATATAGTACATCATAGCCTTCTAAATTTCAATTAATTCCTTCATTCTTCACTTTTCCTCCCATGATTAAAAAAAGTTCTACCTGTAACCAATAACCAATGTTTGAATTGAGAGTGAGATTATCGGAATCATAATAAGCCGAATTAATTTTGGTAATAGTATCATTGTAGAGTTTTCAAAATCACGGTGATCACATCGTGATTTTTTCTAACTCGTCACCGCTAATCCAAACATACACTTAATCGATCCATTTTAGGGCAAAGTACTGTATGGTAGCTGCTGCTGCTGCATATCACCCCAAACATGAACACCACCACTGTTAATCCAGTTGTTGTTGTTTCCATTCTCAATCTCATGATCACCATTCATGCAAACACTATCATTAGTTCTTGTAGGAGTCATCACTGATGAATAAGAATTCATCTCAAAGAACCAGTCACTTGGATTTGGACCTGCTTTTCTTATATCACCATCATCACCTTGAAACATTTCGGGCTTCGAATTCTCGAGATTCTGAAACAAAATAGGTTGAGGCTTTTCAATGCTGTTAACCTGAGAAACCAAATCATTGCCACTAAGACTATCTTTCTTGTCGTTATCTCCGCCAAACATTGTTGCTAATCGTTGCTGCTGAAGCTTCAAATGCAAATCTTGATTCATACAACTCAACGATTCAATAGCAAGACTAGTACTAGTTGTAGTAGTAGTACTAGTGTTTACATTCATAAAGTTCATTCCTTGAATTGGGTTTTCATTGATGAATCCACTTCCATTTGAAGTAGAAGAATTAAAAGGGTATAAGTTTAGACCCATCATTGGATTTGAGGTCCTAGATGGATCAAGATGAAAACTTGAAGCAGTTGTAGTAGAAACACAAGTGTTTGAATTTGAAGGGAATTGGTTATAGAAATATGGTTTTGAAGAGAAGGGTAATGGTAAAGGTAAGGGTAATAAGCCACCAAGATGAAAATCAAGTGAAGGTGAAGAAGAGAAGTTAGTAATGGATGACAATGAGGATGAGGATGTTAAAGATGAGTTTTTGAGTTTTTGTTTCTTTCTACAACCACCACCAATTGGAACATTCCTCAAGGATCCACCATTAGTCCAATATCTTCTACAAGTTTTGCAGAAGTGTCTTGGTTGAGTGAGACTGTAGTTGTTGTAGTAACAGAATTTTGTGTTGGGAGAGTCACATCTTGGACATTTTACTACAACTCTTTGTTGTTGTTGTTGTTGTTGATCTGGTTTCTTGGATTCTGAAGAAGAATCTTGTTGGTTTTCATGATTTTGTGTGTTGTTGTTATTTGGTGGAACCATTAGGGAGAGAAAAAGAGAAAAGAAAAAGTGATGAAATAAAGGTTAAGGAAAAGAGAGAAAGATTGTACTATTTTTCTTTCTTTTGAGTTTTGTTATGGAGAGGGAAGATAGAAGTAGTTGAATGATGAGTTCATTTGATGCATGGTGGTGGTGAAAAGAGAAGGATGTTGTTGTTGATGATGTATTGTGCCTGTGATTGTTATTAAAAGGATGTATGAGGTGGGTTTAGAGGTCTTTTTCATATGATTTTATGCAATAAAGCTAAACATATATATATAGATACATGTATTTGTATGTATATATATGGAGGAGAGAGAGAGAGGGAGGCATGAAAAGACAAAGAGTGACAGAAGGAGAGAGAGAACATAAACGAGAAAAATGAATGATAGAAAAGTGCTAGAGAAGTAAAGTATATGTATTGTGTGGTGCAATGTAACAGTTTAATGTAACAGTAGGATAAGCTAGGGTGAGGGTAGCATTGTTTATAGAATTAAATGTTAATGTTAATAGTAATTAGTAGTAAATCTCTAGTTTGATATATTTAAGAATTATAAGACACTAGTCATGGTGCAAAAACTAATAAAGTATCTTCTTGTGAATCCAGAACATGTCTAACAAACTTTTCCAAACAGTACGCAAGCCCTTTCTTACTCTTTTAAGTTACATATACGTGGATTTATATACTTTTGTTTGTTTATATTTAGCAAATTCTTAACTACAATCAAGTGGAGACGAAACTCACACGCAAACGGTCAGTATCAGAGTTTGAATTCTTGTGATAACATCAAATTTAACAATATTGATTTATGTCAGTTAAATTGATTTACAGATATTATGCATTAACTTTGAAAAAAACGTGTTTGGTTTTATGATGCTAAATTAACTCTTGTTAAATTACATTTTAAGAAAATAATTAATTTTTGAATGTATTTATATAAAAATTAAGTTAATTAATAATTTTAAATATAAAACAATCATGATTATAATTGCTATTAAGATACTTAGTAGAAAACATGCTAAACCACACTTTATTATGACAAACATGCTTTCCAAGTAAAATAATATTAGTATTTATAGAAGTATCGTAAGATTATGGTTTTAAATAACGTAGACCAGAACCAAATGCCAAATACGGTAAGAGATGAAGCTCAAGAGAAAGAGATAAATATTATTTTCTTGATGGCCAAAGCATATGAGGTAAACTAGGTTGTGAGGATCACTGATAACCTCTCGCTTACGAAGATCAACTTGAGTTGGGACCTTATTCAAGAGGAGCCTCTATGCAAAGACTTGAATGTTGCAAGGGACACTTGTTTCCAAATAAGTTGCAAATCATGAGATATAGATGAATTATGTTGAGGGCCTAGTGAAGAGATGAAAAGCAACCTTGAGTAGGCAACTTTGAGAGAAAACCCCGCTGAGTCATGCCACCAAATGAATGGATCTGAAGAGACGAGAGTCAGATGAACATTTAGGAGAATGTTGTGGATCACTTCCCATTCAAGACAAGATGCCACTGATAGACGAGGCAAGTTAAACTCCAAATTCCAACTCCAAGTGCCATCATGCCAAGCCCCTAAAGAACCAACCTTAGGTCCACTATCAGAAACAAACTCGAATAAATTAAGAAAAATAACCTAGAATAGTTGGGCACCAAGTCAACTATGTCTCAAAAAGTCAATATCAAAACCAACACCTAATTTGCACGACACAATATTGCCAAACCAATTTTCATCCTCACCCATAACACCCACAACATCCCTAAGGCCTATCCACCATAGAGAGGATTTTTTGTTACTGACTAACCAGAGGGGTCGAGAATCATACCTTTGATATCACCGTATTTATAAGAGAGAACTGAATACAAAATAGAGTTATGATCATTAAGAATTTTTCACGCCTACTTGCTCAGTAATGTGACATTAAAAAACTCATAGCGTTTAATGCCCAAGCCTTCATTAATCTTAGTCTTACAAACCGGGGACCACAAAGCCCAATTAATTATTATTTTATTCTTCGCCTCCTTCCAAAGAAAAACACGTTAAATTTTGATGATATCATAAATCACTATTTTTGGAGCTCTATAGAATGAGAAATAGAACAATGGAATCAAATTCAAGACTGAATTTAATAAAACCACGCGTCTTACATAAGAAATAATTTACCTTGCCATGTTGAGAGCCTGCTTTGAAGCTTTGATAAGATTGGTTTCCATGTCTAATCGGGATGCCTAAAAAGGGGAAATGAAGGTGGATGATTGAGCAAGACAAGAAGTCGGACTTTGCCTCCAGAAAACTAGAGTCCGAGGTTTGTCCAAGAATAACACTTATCCTAGAGTCCATCTTGAAACCAAGAATGATTGCTTTAATGGACCAAATGTTTTTCAATCTTCCAGCTAGAAACTTCGATATAATTATGTATATGTTGCCAATTAAACAGATTGGACGATATCTATTTAGATCCCGAGGTTTGGTTTTCTTTGGGGTCAAAGCAATAAACGAAGCTATGAAATCCTTGGGGAGGTGACCTGCAAAAAATAATTCATTAATACAGTAAAAAATCATCTTTAATGATGCTTCAAGTTGCTTTGTAAAAATTCATGTTGAATCTGTCAGGTCCCAGACTTTTATCGCACACAGGTGACCAAATTACTTCTTTGATGTAAGCTACGGAAAAACATGCTTCAAGGTTATAATTATCTTCAAAGTATAATTTGTTGAAAGTGAATTCTTCCAATATAGGCCTCCTCTAATTTGGCTCTTGGAATCTTGATTTGAAATGGTCGAGAACAAGAGATTTGACAGTTTCTCTTCTTCTATTAAACCATCACCTGATCTTAGCGCCACAATTCCACTACGCCTGAATCTAGACTTCCTAAAAGAATGGAACAAATTTGAGTTTTGATCGCTTTCCTTAATCCACCTGCATTTAGATTTTTGCATGATAATTGGCTCACGAAAATGGAGCTTTTGCCAAACTAATGGTTGGGATTGTGATCTTTTCTCAACTGTGTCAGAGCTAAATGAAATATCTTTGTTACTGTTTATTGTGGAAATTGGTAAACAACCGTTGGTCCTCCCTAGGGCTCGAAACTTAAGGGTTACTTGCAGGATCAACCAGTTGATCCTAAGACACGTGCTAGTACAAGTGTGGCTTGTTCAATTCGACGAAACAACTTTGTGAGGAACGACTCCTGACAAAGTATTGAACAAGCGCAGGTTTTTTCCACACGAAAGGTTTAAACAACGCTATAGCCTATGGGTGACTCGTGACCGACAACACTACATCATTCAAAAGACGTACACGACGAATACGCTTTTGGTGAACTCTATTATCGTAATAGAATCAGTGTCGACAGCGTAGACGACAACGTAAAGTGATAACTCAAAAGTAAATGAAATTAAAATAAAATGTTCAATGGGAACAATTGAAAATTAAGGAAGTTGCATTGAAATAAATGTGGTGATTCATGTACATAGCACTCTTAAAAACTCTTGCTTCCTCGCGCTGGGAATGAGAAGTTTCTTACAAGTGATTTTTAGTACAAGGTGAACACCTCGAGCCCCTCATGGGATATCTTATTTATATTAAACTAAAGAAACTGCCTACAGGCAAAAACTCCTATAAACTAGCAGACGTCTTGCCACACGATCTACAAACTGCTCTATCCACGTTCTGCAAACTGCTCCATATTCTGGCGCTTTATTCTTCTTGTAACTGCTAGTCATTTTCCAATTTCAAATTTCTCCCGCCCAGATATTTAGGGCGACGCTGTCTTCTATGTGTTTGGCACGATCCAAAATTCCTTAAGTCCCACGCCTCATTTCAGTCGACGGAATGGCCTTTCGACCAAACGTGCTTCTTCTGTCGGCTTCATAGCTTGATAACTTACGCTTTTCTCACTCTTGCTTATCTCAGGCACATCTCCACCCTTTGATGGGGTATAAACCCTAAATTCACAAGACCCTTTCATTAATTACGCCTTCAACATGCCTTAGAGATTTCTCGTGGTAACAAAATGCCCCCCAGAGATTCCATTTTCGAATATTGACGTTTGTGAGATGATGGCATCTTTAAGATGTCGACTTGCTCCTTACTGCTTCCACTTCTACTTAGTGGGACACCTGTTTGCCCCACACTGATGATGTCATATAATCATGACGAACGTTTCCTTTTTTCCTCGAGACACACAAAATCATGTCTCCATCACTTCACGTCTTTATGACTGAAACATGCTTACCGTCATAACTGCCTTCTCTCCTCCACGTGTCTGCAGACGTGGGAACATGGGTATACGTGTCAAAAAATAGAAGATCAAACGTTCACTCTTCTTCTTTTCTTAGGGTTTAACCCCTATAAAACCCTTGTTCTTTCTTCTTCTTTTCTTTTTTCGCCCTCTTGCTTTAGCAAACGATAATCTCTTGCACTCTGTTTTAGTAAAAAAAAAACCTTCTTCTCCAAAAAACTTCCACTTCTTCCATGGCTAGCTCAAGAAAAAGTAAAGCATTTCCCTCTACTGCTAAACTCACACATCCTCTCACTATTGATGGTAAGGAGTATGTTCCTGAGCCTCCATTTGCAGAAGAGAAGGCAAAAATCTGGCGTTCTCAGGTATTGATCCCTTTCTCCTTAGCTGACGAACCTTTAGCGTTTTTAGGTCCTCTCCCAGAAAATTGCCGCCCTGAGATAACCAAAACAGATTCCCTTTTCCCTACCAGTCATCTCTTTGAACCTTTGGTTTCTACCCAAAAGCCTTTTTCCCTTCATTATGTCGACATGAATTTTAGGACTTCTCCTCCCAAGAACTGTCCTAAGTTTTACGCCTGGATGGATCGATTGGAAACAGAGAAAATCGACCATTGGAAAAGGACAGGCATCTACACCCTTCTACAGATTGCCCGTTGTGGCCCTCCCCAATCTTGTGGCATGCTACTGGCTGCCCTCCAATTTTGGGATAGTTCGGACAATTCTTTCCATACCAAGTGTGGCATGATTACACCGACACTCTTGGATATTGCTGCCATCACTGGCTTAAAACCGACTGGCGAAGTCTTCGACTGTGAAGCCGTAGCACCAATCTCTCTGCGATTTAACGTTGGTGACTCTCGCAAGCCGATGTACAACAATTTCATTGATCACCATGCCACCTCTTCAGGCCTTGTGACCGACGAAGAACATGTGGCTTTCCTAACTCTTTGGTTATCTCGCTTTGTTTTCTGCTCCAGATCTATGTAGATAGCCAAACATTTTGCTCCCCTGGCAACCCAGCTGCACCAAGAGCGCGACATCGCCCTGGGCTAATTAATTTTAGCTTCTCTTTATGAATCTCTGTCTGAAGTCGTCTGTCAAATCAAACTCTTTGACCCTGAGAATTCAAAGAAGAAAAATGTGTTGGTCCATGGACCTTTTTGGTTCTTACAGTTGTGGCTCAATGCCACTTTCTCTAAAGACATAGCCCCCTATGGGATGAGGAGGGTTGCGTGTCCCCCAGAAGAATGACACCTCATTTGGAAGTGATTGATCCCTCTGACGCCCATCGATAAAACCTTCCTTGACCTCAAGGTGTTTCGCCTCTTGTTCAACATCCTGCTGACCCGTGCCGACTTTCGTCCTTCCATGGCCCCTTTCATTCGTCGAACCGAAGGTCCCGAATGGCTCACCAGGGCTTTTCCTCCAACCTAAGACGAACATAAAAATGAAACCCTCCTTATCTAGAGACGTCTTCTGGTCCCTCGATTTCTAACGGTTGTAACCTCCGGCAGCAACCCTAACTTAGTTGCTTACCAACCTAACCTGGTAGCCAGACAATTTGGCCTTTGTCAGCTTATCCCCAAATCTTTGTATTCTTCTCCTGACTTACTCACCAACATCCTCTCTGATCAGCTCTGGTTTGTGATTCAAGAAGATCTTGAAATTCTTTGGGAAAACCGACCAAAGCTTCATTCCACTCTCTTTTGACCAGCCTTCTTCTGCACCAGAGAGTTTGATGATTGGTGGCGTTCGTATCTAGATGTTTATATTGGCGCTCCCGAGGCCAAATTATCTGAACTAACTTAGGCTTTTGTTTATTTGCAGGCAAAATCGACCAAGTGTAAGGCTCACCATGTCAAACAAATTTGCGCTTTTCAGAACTATTTCCAAGTTGTGTATCGACCTGATAATCTTCGTCGGACCATTTTTGAGGCCGCGGCCGAATTAAAGGAGAAGGTAACCAACAGGCTCCCAAAACTTAAAATCCCTGGTTACGCGAAAGACAAGTATCTTTACGCCCTTCATTTTGGAAACATCAAGTTCCCTCCTTTGCCATCTAGCCCATTGGCTTTGGCCTTTGGCAATTTGGTTCCAAAGTGGTTTTATTGTCCCGTTTCACACGTACAAAATGCTTATAAGAAAAAGACCGACAGAGTGGTACCGACGAAGCATTATCTGCCCCACTACTCAGGGCCACTTCATATTGATCCTCAATATGTTAGCATGTTCGAATCCACACAACTTGGTCACCCTTCTCTGGAAAGTTAACACCTCCTTTCAGTTAGATTTTGCCGCTAACTTGTGTTTTTTATGTTTCTTTACATCGATCCCTCTAGACCCTGTGGATCACACTCCTGCCAACGAACCCACCCTTTCGACACAAGAGGCTCAGGTTCGACTCTGGCTGAATTGTCGTTTTCTTTTGCCTCGGTTTTTATTCTTAACCGTCATTCCCCTTTTGCAGACTGCTCCTGAGAAATCCTCTGATGATGATGAGCGCCCTATTGCTCAAGTCTTGAAAAAACCCAGTTCTTCGGTATGCACCTACATGAAGCAGTCCCACTCATCCTTGTGATTTTTCTAAGGGAGACACTACGTGGTCTCTAACTTCTTACTTATGTGCAGGGTCAACCACGTTCGACAGACCCTGTAACACCCCGATAAAAATAAGATAATTATTTAATTTAAGTTAATAGTATATTTATTAATTTAATTAAATAATTGGAATATTATTGGAATTATTATTATTATTGGAATAATATAAATTGGAATAATAAGTTGGAATATATATAAGAGTTCCATTTGGTAAAGAGAGTTTTCACGTGAAAGCAGAGAAACGACCAAAAGTGGAGAAAGGGAGAAGAAGAGGCTAGGGCTCAAGAGGAGAATTCACGATTTGTTGAAGGTCGGAGAATCAATTGCCGGATTAACTCAGGTAAGGGGGGTTTATCGTCGTTTAATGGGTATTATGGGTTAACATGTAATGGGTAGTAATAAGCCGTTGAATTGACCCTAATTGGGATGATGAGTGCTGAAAAATTGTGATGAATAAGTTATGTTAAAACTGTAATTGAACCTATATTTGGATGAGTTGTGATTTTCTGGACGTGTAGCCGTTTACGGAATTGGAATCGAAGGTCCGGAAGTCCTCCAACGGCGGAAAATGCGGAGAATTCTGCATTCTGCTTCGTGTTAGCGCAGGAACAGCTTTCTGTCTTGCGTTAACCGGTTAACCCAGGGTGTTAACCGGTTAACACTGTTATGAATTGTGAAATATTGCTGTCTGTCTTGCGTTAACCGGTTAACCCAGGGCGTTAACCGGTTAACACTGTTAAAATGTGCCAGGAAGCGTGTTCTGTGTTACGTTAACCGGTTAACCCAGGGCGTTAACCGGTTAACACTGTTTGAAAAGTAGAAAAACTGATATTTTAAATATTGTGTACAATTGATGATTGGCCTATATTGGTGTATGATATAGGAGGGATCAATTTCCCGTTGTTTTGAGCAGTGTAGGTATTAGTAGAGTGTGCTAATACTGTGATTGATTATGTGGCGTGACATAATATGATTCTGTGATAATTGTATTGATGATGTATGATGGTGTGCATAATGTTGTGAATATATCTATTATGTATGCTATTGTGAATGGACTGTTTATGGCTTAGAGTGTGAGCATATGTCCATTGTGGATTGTTGATGGTTGCATGCTAGGTGATTTAGTGTGCATAATATGGCCTTTATGGTGGTAGCTAATTCCCATGGTGAGGAATTAGTGAGTGAATCATTGTGGATTGTTGTTGATGTTTGCATGCTAGGTGATTTAGCGTGCATAGCATAACCCTTGGGGTGGTAGCTAATTCCCATGGTGAGGAATTAGTGATGTGAGTCACTAGGTCTCAAATGAGTGGGACTAGTGAGCTTGGTAGCCGTATCTGGATTTGATCGGTGAGGTTGAACTATATGTTCACGAATAGTCGGTACCACATGCATGGAGTCTCATTGCATAATATATGTATGGCGTATAATATGAATGGATGTATTCCAATATTATACGTGTGTTTTGTGTTGGGTTGAGTATGATTATGATTTTGAGTTGATGTTGCCGTTGCTGAATGTGTGATATGATTAGGATGATGAAATGTGTTAATTTACTTAGCATTACATGATATTTTATAATGCTTATTATATCGATTGAGGAACTCACCCTTACAACTATGTTTCAGGTAACGAGCAGTGATTGAGTAGAAGCTAGTGCTTGGAGTCTAGTGTAGTTCCTTAGTGGGTCATGCTCTGGTAGATGTAACATCGGGACGGGATGTTTTACTTTGTTTTCAATTGTGGTTGTTGAACAGTTTTACATGTAATGTGATTACATGGTTTGCATGATTGATTAGATCTCTATCCGCTGCGAATTGTGCAATGTTTTATTTTGATTAATAAATGAGCATGACAAACTATTATGGTGAATGGTGTGAAGTGTCAAGTGTGACACCCTTAAATTGCATATCTACTCTGATTTATATTTGTTGTTTTAATTATTATTGGGGTATTTTAGAAGGGTGTTACATTAGTGGTATCAGAGCCTGGTTGGTCGAGTCGAGTCGTAATTATTCTGTTTCCCTGTACGTGATAGGTGTTGTGTAACCCTATCAGTACTTATTGTTTTAGCTTGTTGGGTTTTCAGAATAGAGATGGTTGGAAGAGGTAGAGACGATGCTGCGATTGCTGAGGCTCTGGGTATGCTAGCTGGAGTACTTGGAGGGAATCCGAATGTTGTGGGAATGGGAGCTGCTCGTCAACTGAGTGAGTTCCAGAAGAACAATCCTCCAATGTTCAAGGGAGCATACGATCCAGATGGTGCTGAGAAGTGGTTGAAGGAGATCGAGAGGATCTTCCGAGTGACTGAGTGTGCCGATAACCAGAAGGTCAGGTTCGATACGCATATGCTGTCAGAGGAAGCAGATGATTGGTGGGTTACTACCCGCACTGAGTTGGAAACTGCTGGGAATGCTGAGATCACTTGGGCGGTGTTCAGAGAGAGATTCCTGAGGAAGTATTTTCCAGAGGATGTCAGAGGAAAGAAAGAGATAGAGTTCTTAGAATTGAAGCAGGGCAATCGGTCTGTTACTGAGTATGCTGCTAAGTTCACAGAGCTGTCGAAGTATTACACTCCCTATGATGAGGCCACTGGGAAATTTTCGAAATGTGTGAAGTTTGAGAACGGGTTACGTCCCGAGATCAAGCAGGCTATTGGGTATCAGCGGATCAGAGTGTTTTCTGACCTGGTTGACTGTTGCAGGATCTTTGAACAGGATACCAAGGCCAGAGCGGAGTGCTATCAGCAGAGGGTTGATAGGAAAGGCAAGAATCAGAATGATCGTGGGAAACCGTATGCAGCTGGCAAAGGTTTCCAGAGACAGAGTGGGATGAAGAGACCTAGTGGGGGAGACTCCAGTGCCCCTGCTAAGTGTTACAGATGTGGTCAGGATGGACATCGTTTCCATGAGTGTACCAGTAATGAGAAGAAGTGTTTCAAGTGTGGAAAAGGTGGACACTTGGCTGCAGAGTGCCGGTTGAAGACTATGACTTGTTTCAACTGTGGAGAGGTGGGTCATATCAGTCCGCAGTGTCCTAAGCCGAAGAAAGAGAACCAGTCGGGAGGCAAGGTCTTTGCTTTATCGGGTTCTGAGACTTCTGCAGATGATCGTTTGATCCGAGGTACGTGTTATATTAATGGCTTTCCTCTTGTAGCTATTATTGACACAGGTGCGACTCATTCCTTTATATCTTTGGATTGTGTTGTGAAACTTAAATTAGAGATATCTGAGATGCATGGTAGTATGGTGATTGATACTCCTGCGAAGGGTTCAGTGACTACTACTTTAGTTTGTTTAAATTGTCCTTTGAGTATTTTTGGTAGAGACTTTGGGATAGACCTCGTGTGTCTTCCACTAGTGCAGATTGATGTTATCTTGGGTATGAACTGGTTGGTGTTTAACCGAGTTTATATCAACTGTTTTGATAAGACTGTGATCTTTCCTGAGGTTAAGGAAGGAAAGAGTTTGTTTCTATCAGCAAGGCAGGTGAATGAGGCAGTAGCAGATGGGGCAGAGTTGTTTATGCTGTTAGCGACCTTGGAGGCTAAAGATAAACTGGTGAGTTGCGATCTAGCCGTGGTGTGTGATTTTCCTGATGTGTTTCCTGAAGAAGTGAATGAATTACCGCCAGAGTGTGAAGTTGAGTTCTCGATTGATTTGGTACCTGGTACTAGGCCGGTGTCGATGGCTCCGTACCGTATGTCTGCTGTTGAGTTAACTGAATTGAAGAGTCAGTTAGAAGATCTGTTGGATAAGAAATTTATTCGTCCGAGTGTGTCACCGTGGGGCGCACCAGTGTTATTGGTTAAGAAGAAAGAAGGTACTATGAGGTTGTGTGTGGACTACAGGCAACTGAATAAAGTGACGATCAAGAATCGGTATCCTTTGCCGAGGATTGATGATTTGATGGATCAGTTGGTTGGTGCGAGGGTGTTCATCAAAATCGATTTGAGATCGGGGTATCATCAGATACGTGTGAAAACTGAGGATATTCAGAAGACTGCTTTCAGAACAAGGTATGGACATTATGAGTATTCTGTAATGCCTTTTGGTGTGACTAATGCGCCTGGGGTATTTATGGAGTATATGAATAGGATTTTCCATCCGTACCTAGACAAGTTTGTTGTGGTGTTTATTGACGATATTTTGGTGTATTCGAAATCTGAAGAAGAGCATGCTGAACATTTGAGAGTGGTTTTAGGGGTTCTACGAGAAAAGAAGTTATTTGCTAAACTGTCCAAGTGTGAATTTTGGTTAGAAGAGGTTAGTTTTCTTGGTCATGTGGTTTCAAGAGGTGGTGTTGCTGTTGATCCTTCTAAGATAGAAGCGGTATCTAAGTGGGAAGCTCCGAAGTCAGTTTCTGAGATAAGGAGTTTTCTTGGACTTGCAGGTTATTATAGGAAATTCATTGAGGGATTTTCTAAGTTGGCGTTACCGTTGACGATGTTGACTAGAAAGGGGCAAGCATTTGTTTGGGACTCAAAATGTGAAGAAGGTTTCCAAGAGTTAAAGAGAAGGTTAACTACTGCTCCTATTCTGATATTACCAAGTCCGTCAGAACCATTTAAGGTTTTCTGTGATGCTTCATTGTTGGGTTTGGGTGGTGTTTTGATGCAGAATAAGCAGGTTGTAGCTTATGCTTCGCGACAACTGAAGGTTCATGAGAGGAACTATCCGACACACGATTTAGAGTTGGCAGTTGTGGTATTTGTTCTGAAGTTATGGAGGCATTACTTGTACGGGTCAAGATTTGAGGTTTTCAGTGACCATAAAAATTTAAAGTATTTGTTTGATCAGAAAGAGCTGAATATGAGACAGAGGAGATGGTTAGAGTTTCTGAAGGATTATGACTTTGGTTTGAATTACCATCCGGGTAAAGCAAACGTAGTGGCTGATGCATTGAGTCGGAAATCATTGCATATGTCTATGTTAATGGTTAAGGAATTGGATTTAATTGAGCAGTTTAGAGACTTGAGTTTGGTGTGTGAGAGTACTCACAATAGTGTTAAATTGGGAATGTTGAAGTTAACGAGTGGTATTCTGGATGAGATTAGAGAGGGTCAGAAATCCGATTTGCTTTTGGTTGATAAGTTGACTCTAGTGAATCAAGGTCAAGGTGGTGAATTCAGAGTTGATGAGAATGGTGTTTTGAAATTTGGTAATCGGGTGTGTATTCCGGATGTTACCGAACTTAAGAAGAGTATTCTTGAGGAAGGACATCGTAGTGGCCTGAGTGTTCATCCTGGGGCTACGAAGATGTATCATGATTTGAAAAAGTTATTTTGGTGGCCGGGAATGAAAAGAGAAATTGCGAGTTTTGTTTATTCCTGTTTGACTTGTCAGAAGTCAAAGATTGAGCATCAGAAGCCGTCTGGGCTAATGCAACCGTTGGCTATTCCAGAGTGGAAGTGGGATAGTATCAGTATGGATTTTGTTTCTGGTTTACCAAGGACAATTAAGAATTTTGAAGCTATTTGGGTGATTGTTGACAGATTGACAAAATTGGCTCATTTCATTCCGATCAGAATGGATTATCCGTTAGAGAGATTAACTGAGTTGTATATTGAGAAAATTGTAAGTTTGCATGGTATTCCGTCGAGTATTGTTTCGGACAGAGATCCTAGATTCACATCGAAGTTCTGGGAAGGTTTGCAGAGGGCTTTGGGAACTAAGCTGGGATTGAGTTCTGCATATCATCCGCAGACTGATGGTCAGACTGAGAGGACGATTCAGTCACTGGAGGATCTTTTGAGGGCTTGTGTTTTGGAAAAGGGAGGTGCTTGGGATTGTTATTTACCTTTGATTGAGTTTACCTACAACAATAGTTTTCATTCGAGCATTGGTATGGCACCGTTTGAAGCTTTGTATGGTAGGAGATGTCGGACACCTTTATGTTGGTATGAGTCCGGTGAGAGTGCTGTGGTTGGACCGGAGATTGTTCAACAAACTACGGAAAAGATTAAGATGATTCAAGAGAAGATGAGGATTGCTCAGAGTCGTCAGAAGAGTTATCACGACAAGAGGAGGAAGTCACTTGAGTTTCAAGAGGGAGATCATGTGTTTCTTCGTGTTACTCCGATAATTGGGGTTGGTCGAGCTTTGAAGTCGAAGAAGTTGACACCTCGATTTATTGGTCCTTATCAGATTTTGGAGAGGATAGGGGAGGTAGCCTATCGTATCGCTTTACCGCCGTCACTTGCGAATTTGCATGAGGTTTTTCATGTGTCTCAGTTGAGGAGGTACATTCCTGATCCGTCGCATGTGGTCGAAGTAGATGATGTACAGGTGAGAGATAACCTGACTGTTGAAACATCACCTATGAGGAACGAGGATCGAGAGTTGAAGCAGTTGCGGGGTAAAGAGATTTCTTTGGTAAAGGTAGCTTGGGGAGGACCAGCAGGTGGCAATGTGACTTGGGAACTTGAGAGTCAGATGAAGGAGTCTTATCCAGAGTTATTCGCTTGAGGTATGTTTTCGAGGACGAAAACTCTTTTAGTGGGGGAGAGTTGTAACACCCCGATAAAAATAAGATAATTATTTAATTTAAGTTAATAGTATATTTATTAATTTAATTAAATAATTGGAATATTATTGGAATTATTATTATTATTGGAATAATATAAATTGGAATAATAAGTTGGAATATATATAAGAGTTCCATTTGGTAAAGAGAGTTTTCACGTGAAAGCAGAGAAACGACCAAAAGTGGAGAAAGGGAGAAGAAGAGGCTAGGGCTCAAGAGGAGAATTCACGATTTGTTGAAGGTCGGAGAATCAATTGCCGGATTAACTCAGGTAAGGGGGGTTTGTCGTCGTTTAATGGGTATTATGGGTTAACATGTAATGGGTAGTAATAAGCCGTTGAATTGACCCTAATTGGGATGATGAGTGATGAAAAATTGTGATGAATAAGTTATGTTAAAACTGTAATTGAACCTATATTTGGATGAGTTGTGATTTTCTGGACGTGTAGCCGTTTACGGAATTGGAATCGGAGGTCCGGAAGTCCTCCAACGGCGGAAAATGCGGAGAATTCTGCATTCTGCTTCGTGTTAGCGCAGGAACAACTTTCTGTCTTGCGTTAACCGGTTAACCCAGGGTGTTAACCGGTTAACACTGTTATGAATTGTGAAATATTGCTGTCTGTCTTGCGTTAACCGGTTAACCCAGGGCGTTAACCGGTTAACACTGTTAAAATGTGCCAGGAAGCGTGTTCTGTGTTGCGTTAACCGGTTAACCCAGGGCGTTAACCGGTTAACACTGTTTGAAAAGTAGAAAAACTGATATTTTAAATATTGTGTACAATTGATGATTGGCCTATATTGGTGTATGATATAGGAGGGATCAATTTCCCGTTGTTTTGAGCAGTGTAGGTATTAGTAGAGTGTGCTAATACTGTGATTGATTATGTGGCGTGACATAATATGATTCTGTGATAATTGTATTGATGATGTATGATGGTGTGCATAATGTTGTGAATATATCTATTATGTATGCTATTGTGAATGGACTGTTTATGGCTTAGAGTGTGAGCATATGTCCATTGTGGATTGTTGATGGTTGCATGCTAGGTGATTTAGTGTGCATAATATGGCCTTTATGGTGGTAGCTAATTCCCATGGTGAGGAATTAGTGAGTGAATCATTGTGGATTGTTGTTGATGTTTGCATGCTAGGTGGTTTAGCGTGCATAGCATAGCCCTTGGGGTGGTAGCTAATTCCCATGGTGAGGAATTAGTGATGTGAGTCACTAGGTCTCAAATGAGTGGGACTAGTGAGCTTGGTAGCCGTATCTGGATTTGATCGGTGAGGTTGAACTATATGTTCACGAATAGTCGGTACCGCATGCATGGAGTCTCATTGCATAATATATGTATGGCGTATAATATGAATGGATGTATTCCAATATTATACGTGTGTTTTGTGTTGGGTTGAGTATGATTATGATTTTGAGTTGATGTTGCCGTTGCTGAATGTGTGATATGATTAGGGTGATGAAATGTGTTAATTTACTTAGCATTACATGATATTTTATAATGCTTATTATATCGATTGAGGAACTCACCCTTACAACTATGTTTCAGGTAACGAGCAGTGATTGAGTAGAAGCTAGTGCTTGGAGTCTAGTGTATTTCCTTAGTGGGTCATGCTCTGGTAGATGTAACATCGGGACGGGATGTTTTACTTTGTTTTCAATTGTGGTTGTTGAACAGTTTTACATGTAATGTGATTACATGGTTTGCATGATTGATTAGATCTCTATCCGCTGCGAATTGTGCAATGTTTTATTTTGATTAATAAATGAGCATGACAAACTATTATGGTGAATGGTGTGAAGTGTCAAGTGTGACACCCTTAAATTGCATATCTACTCTGATTTATATTTGTTGTTTTAATTATTATTGGGGTATTTTAGAAGGGTGTTACAGACCCCACTATCTCTTCTCACTCCAAGAAATCCAAAAAAACACAAACGCTCCACCACCACAAGATCTGAGGTATTTCTTGTCGGCTTGTCTGATCTTCTGGCTAGAATATCTGCTTATAACCTCTCTTTATGTCTTCAGCCGACTTCCCAGCCGACCCATCCATCTTCTCAGCACTCCCACAAATCCAAAGGCCATCAGGGCCACAAAAGGAAGAAGCACAATTCTCCCTCTAGGAGTGGTGAGACCAAGAAAAAGAGACACCATAAAGTGCTCACTCCAGAGGCTCCTGCTTTAGATGCCGACACTATTATGGTCGACACTTCCATTCTTAACAAAGCCCCTGATATAGCTGTGGGGGCTTCGCAGTCGACTAGCACCCCTGCTGCTGCTGCTGCCTTGGGGGAAGAAAATCCAGATGTTGTTTCCCCTGCGTTGACACTGGTAATCACTTGTTTTACTGTCTTTTCCCTTGGGTTACTGGATTTCTTTTACAAACATCTTTTTCCTTACAACAGGCTGATGCTTCTGCTGAGCCGTCTCACCCTATCGCCGACTATACTCCTTTGTCGCCGGCTTCTTCTCCAGCTCACCCACTACAATCTATCGACACCGCTGGTGAGTTCATTGGCTTCCCTATCCAGATTAGTGATAGTGACTCTGACTCCGTCACTAGTCCTGCAACGTACACAGATTCCAGTTCGACTAGTTCTGACTCTAGTCTTTCTTCAGCTTCCTTGCCTTTGCAGGATTCAAGGGGACCAGTGGATGTCGATACCACTAAAAACCCACCTTCTCAAACTACTCCTCTGTCAGTTGCTTCTCCTTCATCTTCCTAGGGGATGGCAATAAAGCCTTCTGCCTTAGAAGCAATTGCTAGGCTTCGCAACCTAGTGAGATCGCGTGATGCTTCTTCTGACTCTGAGCAGCTTCATCACTTTGGCAAAATGGGTTCTGAGGCGACGAAGACCAAGGCTTTAATAGACAAAGTTCGCTTTCACGCCTTGAATCCGGACCTCTCTTTTATGCTCATGCATGAACTTGCTGTCGGCCCAGAGATCTTGCACGTGCTTGCCCAACTTAAAGATCTCCAGCTCTCAGAATATGCTAAGCGTTCAACGGTCGCTTTAGAACAACTTCTGATTCCCATGTTGCGCCATCTCGACAGCGTTAGGGAAAATGAACGCCAGATTGTATCTACTGAGGCTTTTGTGAAGGAAAAGTGGGAGTTGGTGATGAATGCCGACGCAGAGGTCACCAAACTGCTGGGGACTATTTAGGAGAAGAAAAAAGAGTTGACCTCCAAACAAACAAGGGCCGCGGAGATACGCCAACAAATTGATGTCCTTCGGCGTTATATTGCTACTTTGGACAGTGAGTTGGAGTCAATTACTAAGGAGGAGTCGTGCTTTATCGACGAAGTTATAAAACCTGCCCAAGCCACTATGGAGCAGACCACCGGTGATGCCTTAGCGGTAACTGAAGAGCTTTCGACTGTTGAGAAGAAGCTTGAATAGCTTAAAGTCCAGGCCGACACCTTGGAACCCACGTCTCTCCATTATAACTTTGAGCTTAAATCTTTTCAATCCAAATTTGGCCAACTTTGACCGCTTTTATTTTTGTGTAATATTTGAACAATGGCTTTTTGCCAATTTAATGTCATCTTCTATTTCAACACTGTGTATATTTATTTTATGTGCCTTTTGTAGCTGGTTTCAAACATAAGTTTCTCCAACCTAGTTTACTCGACAGTCATTTAGTCTGTCAAAATCTTGACCTCTTGAAGGAGAGGCCTATACTTTTTCAAGTATTTTCCGTTTACCCTCAAGATTCGCCTATCTGGTGCCAACTCTTCGACCTCGTAGGCGTTATTTGAGAAAACCTGCAAAACCTTAAACGATCCATCCCAATTAGGGGACCATTTACCCAAAACTCTATCATTTCTATCCATATGCAAGATCACTCTCCAAACTAGATCGTCGACAGCAAACATATTTCATTTCACCTTTTTATTGTAGGCTCTGACGACTTTTTCTTTCTGCCTTTGTAGTGAGTCCAAGGCTAACATTCTCTCCTCATCTAAATCGACCAGTTCGTCTGCCATCATGCTCCAATAATCTTCAGAAGGTATTTCATATTGCCTTTGGGTTCTGACGGCTTGAACCTGAATCTCTACTGGTAACACTGCATCGTGCCCATATACCATTTGAAATGGAGTTGTTCCAGTTGCTTCTTTTGGTGACGTTCGACATGCCCACAAAGCTTGATCTAACGTCTTATGCCAATTTCTTGGCTTCTTGCCTATGTAACACCCTTCTAAAATACCCCAATTATTTAAATTAAAATAGCAGTATATCATCAGAGTAATTATGCCATTTAAGGGTGTCACACAATAATCCACACCGTTCAACAATATAACGGTCATGCTCTTTTATTAATTTAAAACTTAAACATTTGCATAAAACACAGCGGATATAATTTCATCAATCATGTAAAACATTACATGTAAAATGGTTCTCAACCAACAATGAAACGTTTAAAACAAGTTAAACAACCCATCCCGATGTTACATCTATCAGAGCACGACCCACTAAGGAGACTACACTAGACTCCAAGCGTTAACTTCTACTCAACTCATTGCTCGTTACCTGAAAAATAGTTGTAAGGGTGAGTTCCTCAATCAATATCATAAGCATTATAAAACATTATGTAATGCTAAGTAATTTTAACACATTTCATCACCCTAATCCAACCATATATTCAACAACAGCACATCAACTCAACATAATACTCAACACCAACACAAACACACGTATAATATTGGAATACATCCATTCATATTATACGCCATACATATATTATGCAATGAGACTCCATGCATGCGGTACCGACTATTCATGAACATATAGTTCAACTTCACCGACCAAATCCAGGTACGGCTACCAAGCTCACTAGTCCCACTCATTTGAGACCTAGTGACTCACATCACTAATTCCTCACCATGGGAATTAGCTACCACCCCAAATGGGCCATGCTATGCACGCTAATCATCTAGCATGCAAATATCAACAACAGTCCAAAATGACTAACATCACTAATTCCTCACCATGGGAATTAGCTACCACCATAAAGGCCACAATATGCATGCTAATCACCTAGCAATGCAACAACAACAACAACTCAAGAATAGACATATGCTCATACTCTAAGCCATAAAACAGTCTATTCACAAATGCATACATAACTGATATATTCACAGCATCATGCATACCATCACACATCAACACATTTTATCACAAAAGCATATCATATCATGCCGCATAATCAAACACAGTATTAGCACACTCTACTAATACCTATACTACTCAAAACAACGGGAAATGATCCCTACTACGTCATACATCAGCTAAGTTACATCACTCAGCCTAAACAACCAAAAACTACACAACAACAGTTCAGGAAAACCACAAGTCTGCCCATACGCGTATTGCCTATGCCCATACGCGTATGGCGTGTTTCCTCGCCCAACCCATACGCGTATCATCTGTCCCATACGCGTATGCTACGCGTACCACTCTCCCATACGCGTACCAACAGAGACAATTTCACGTTCAAAACATCATCTTTCTCACCCATACGCGTAAGGCCTCATCCATACGCGTACCAGCCATATCATACGCGTATTGCCTAGTGCCATACGCGTATGACCAGAAACCAGAATTTCCAGATCTGCAATGGCTTTTCCTGCTACGAGATCTATCCAATTCAACCTTCCACAGTCCAAATTTTACACACAATTCATTCATCTCATCTAACACGAATCATACACTTTCGATTTTCACAAATTGCTAACCTTTCTACCTCTAATTCCTACGAATTTCTTCAATTTTAATCCCAATTTCGTTCATCCCCAAAAGTTCACAAATTCGTCATACATCATTCAAATCAGAGGCAAATCAATGGTTCCTCACTACCCATCACATATTATCCCATAATACCCATTAATCGATGATAAACCCCCCTTACCTGAGTTAATCCGGCAGCTTTGAGCTTCAAGCTTTTCCTTCCTTCAACCTTCGTTCTCTGGCTCTTTTCCCTTTCTGTCTCTTTTCCCTTTTCACGTGAAAAATAACTTTTTACCCAAAAATGGGATTTTTCTAAATTCCAACTTATATATTTTCCAATAATTATTATCCCAATAATAATAATAATAATTCCAAAATAATAATAATAATAATCCAATTATCTAATTAAATTAATAAATATATTATTAACTTAATTTAAATAATTATCATATTATTATCGGGGTGTTACAACTCTCCCCCACTAAAAGAGTTTTCGTCCTCGAAAACATACCTCAAGCGAACAACTCTGGGTAAGACTCTTTCATCTTACTCTCAAGTTCCCAAGTCACATTGCCACCTGCTGGTCCTCCCCAAGCTACCTTCACCAAGGCAATTTCTTTACCCCGCAACTGCTTCAACTCTCGATCCTCGATCCTCATAGGTGATGTTTCAACAGTCAGGTTATCTCTCACCTGTACATCATCTACTTGGACTACATGCGACGGATCATGAATGTACCTCCTCAACTGAGACACATGAAAAACCTCATGCAAATTCGCAAGCGACGGCGGTAAAGCGATACGATAGGCTACCTCCCCTATCCTCTCCAAAATCTGATAAGGACCAATAAAACGAGGTGTCAACTTCTTCGACTTCAAAGCTCGACCAACACCAGTTATCGGAGTAACACGAAGAAACACATGATCTCCCTCTTGGAACTCAAGTGACTTCCTCCTCTTGTCATGATAACTCTTCTGACGACTCTGAGCAATTCTCATCTTCTCCTGAATCATCTTAATCTTTTCCGTAGTTTGTTGAACAATCTCCGGTCCAACCACAACACTCTCACCGGACTCATACCAACATAACGGTGTCCGACATCTCCTACCATACAAAGCTTCAAACGGTGCCATACCAATGCTCGAATGAAAACTATTGTTGTAGGTAAACTCAATCAAAGGTAAATGACAATCCCAAGCACCTCCCTTTTCCAAAACACAAGCTCTCAAAAGATCCTCTAATGACTGAATCGTCCTCTCAGTCTGACCATCAGTCTGCGGATGATATGCAGAACTCAATCTCAACTTAGTTCCCAAAGCCTTCTGCAAACCTTCCCAAAACTTCGATGTAAATCTAGGATCTCTGTCCGAAACAATACTCGACGGAATACCATGCAAACTTACAATCTTCTCAATATACAACCCGGCTAATCTCTCTAACGGATAATCCATTCTGATCGGAATGAAATGAGCCGACTTCGTCAATCTATCCACAATCACCCAAATAGCTTCAAAATTCCTACTTGTCCTTGGTAAACCCGAAACAAAATCCATACTGATACTATCCCACTTCCACTCTGGGATAGCCAACGGTTGCATTAGCCCAGACGGCTTCTGATGCTCAATCTTCGACTTCTGACAAGTCAAACAGGAATAAACAAAACTCGCAATTTCTCTTTTCATTCCTGGCCACCAAAATAACTTTTTCAAATCATGATACATCTTCGTAGCTCCAGGATGAATACTCAAGCCACTACGATGTCCTTCCTCCAGAATACTCTTCTTAAGTTCGATAACATCCGGAATACACACCCGATTACCAAATTTCAAAACACCATTTTCATCAACTCTGAATTCACCACCTTGACCTTGATTCACTAAAGTCAACTTATCAACCAAAAGCATATCGGATTTCTGACCTTCTCTAATCTCATCCAGAATACCACTCGTTAACTTCAACATTCCCAATTTAACACTATTGTGAGTACTCTCACACACCAAACTCAAATCTCTAAACTGCTCAATTAAATCCAATTCTTTAACCATTAACATAGACATATGCAATGATTTCCGACTCAATGCATCAGCCACTACGTTTGCTTTACCCGGATGGTAATTCAAACCAAAGTCATAATCCTTCAGAAATTCTAACCATCTCCTCTGTCTCATATTCAGCTCTTTCTGATCAAACAAATACTTTAAACTTTTATGGTCACTGAAAACCTCAAATCTTGACCCATACAAGTAATGTCTCCATAATTTCAGAACAAATACCACAGCTGCCAACTCTAAATCATGTGTCGGATAGTTCCTTTCATGAACCCTCAGCTGTCTCGAAGCATAAGCTATAACCTGCTTATTCTGCATCAACACACCACCCAAACCCAACAATGAAGCATCACAGTAAACCTCAAATGATTCCGATGAACTCGGTAATATCAGAATAGGAGCAGTAGTCAACCTTCTCTTTAACTCTTGGAAACCTTCTTCACATTTTGAATCCCAAACAAACGCTTGCCCCTTTCTAGTCAACATCGTCAACGGTAACGCCAACTTAGAAAATCCCTCAATGAACTTCCTATAATAACCAGCCAAACCAAGAAAACTTCGAATCTCAGCAACAGACTTCGGAGCTTCCCACTTAGACACCGCTTCTATCTTAGAAGGATCAACAGCAACACCACCTCTTGAAATCACATGACCAAGAAAACTCACCTCTTCTAACCAAAATTCACACTTGGATAGTTTAGCAAATAACTTCTTTCCTCGTAGAACTTCTAAAACCACTCTCAAATGCTCAGCATGCTCTTCTTCAGATTTCGAATACACCAAAATGTCATCAATAAACACCACAACAAACTGGTCTAGGTACGGATGGAAAATCCTATTCATATACTCCATGAATACTCCAGGCGCATTAGTCACACCAAAAGGCATTACAGAATACTCATAATGTCCATACCTTGTTCTGAAAGCAGTCTTCTGAATATCCTCAGTTTTCACACGTATCTGATGATACCCAGATCTCAAATCTATCTTGCTGAACACACTCGCACCAACCAATTGATCCATCAAATCATCAATCCTCGGCAAAGGATACCGATTCTTGATCGTCACTTTATTCAGTTGCCTGTAGTCCACACACAACCTCATAGTACCTTCTTTCTTCTTAACCAATAACACTGGTGCACCCCACGGTGACACACTCGGACGAATAAACTTCTTATCCAACAGATCTTCCAGCTGACTCTTCAATTCAGCCAACTCAACAGCAGACATACGATACGGAGCCATCGATATCGGTCTAGTACCAGGTACCAAATCAATCGAGAACTCAACTTCACGCTCTGGCGGTAATTCATTCACTTCTTCCGGAAACACATCAGGAAAATCACACACCACGACTAGATCGCCAATCACCAGTTTATCTTTAGCCTCCAAAGTCGCTAACAGCATAAACAACTCTGCCCCATCTGCTACTTCCTCAATCACCTGCCTTGCTGATAGAAACAAATCCTTTCCTTCCTCAATCTCAGGAAAAATCACAGTCTTATCAAAACAATTGATATAGATTCGGTTAAACACCAACCAGTTCATACCCAGAATAACATCAATCTGCACTAATGGAAGACACACTAGGTCCATCCCAAAGTCTCTACCAAAAATACTCAAAGGACAATTTAAACAAACTGAAGTAGTAGTCACTGAACCCTTCGCAGGAGTATCAATCACCATAC
Source organism: Lathyrus oleraceus (assembly GCF_024323335.1). Lineage (NCBI taxonomy): Eukaryota > Viridiplantae > Streptophyta > Magnoliopsida > Fabales > Fabaceae > Lathyrus > Lathyrus oleraceus. The sequence goes on from NC_066582.1 coordinate 260,803,354, forward strand.
TTCCATGCATCTCAGATATCTCTAACTTAAGTTTCACAGCACAATCCAAAGATATAAAGGAATGAGTAGCACCGGTGTCAATAATAGCTACAAGAGGAAAGCCATTAATATAACACGTACCTCGGATCAACCGATCATCTGCAGCAGTCTCGGAACCCGATAAAGCAAAGACCTTGCCTCCCGATTGATTCTCTTTCTTCGGCTTAGGACACTGCGGACTGATATGACCCACCTCTCCACAGTTGAAACAAGTCATAGTCTTCAACCGGCACTCTGCAGCCAAGTGACCACCTTTTCCACACTTGAAACACTTCTTCTCAGCACTGGTACACTCATGGAAACGATGTCCAGCCTGACCACATCTGTAACACTTAGCAGGGGCACTGGAGTCTCCCCCACTAGGCCTCTTCATCCCACTCTGTCTCTGGAAACCTTTGCCAGCTGCATACGGTTTCCCACGATCAGTCTGATTCTTGCCTTTCCTATCAACCCTTTGCTGATAGCTCTCTGCTCTAGCCTTGGAATCTTGTTCAAAAATCCTGCAACAGTCAACCAAATCAGAAAACACTCTGATCCGCTGATACCCAATAGCCTGCTTGATCTCGGGACGCAACCCGTTCTCAAACTTCACACACTTTGAAAATTCCCCAGTAGCCTCGTTATAGGGAGTATAATACTTTGACAGCTCTGTGAACTTAGCAGCATACTCAGTAACAGACCTGTTACCCTGTTTCAATTCCAAGAATTCTATCTCTTTCTTTCCTCTGACATCCTCTGGGAAGTACTTCCTCAGGAATCTCTCTCTGAACACCGCCCAAGTGATCTCAGCATTCCCAGCAGATTCCAACTCAGTGCGGGTAGCAACCCACCAATCATCTGCTTCTTCTGACAGCATATGCGTACCGAACCTGACCTTCTGGTTATCGGCACACTCAGTCACTCGGAAGATCCTCTCTATCTCCTTCAACCACTTCTGAGCACCATCTGGATCGTATGCTCCCTTGAACATTGGAGGATTGTTCTTCTGGAATTCACTCAGTTGACGAGCAGCTCCCATTCCCATAACATTCTGATTTCCTCCAAGTACTCCAGCTAGCATACCCAGAGCCTCAGCAATCGCAGCATCGTCTCTACCTCTTCCAGCCATCTCTATTCTGAAAACCCAAACAAACTAAAACAATAAGTACTGATAGGGTTACACAACACCTATCCCGTACAGGGGAACAAAATAATTACGACTCGACTCGACCGACGATGCTCTGATACCACTAATGTAACACCCTTCTAAAATACCCCAATTATTTAAATTAAAATAGCAGTATATCATCAGAGTAATTATGCCATTTAAGGGTGTCACACAATAATCCACACCGTTCAACAATATAACGGTCATGCTCTTTTATTAATTTAAAACTTAAACATTTGCATAAAACACAGCGGATATAATTTCATCAATCATGTAAAACATTACATGTAAAATGGTTCTCAACCAACAATGAAACGTTTAAAACAAGTTAAACAACCCATCCCGATGTTACATCTATCAGAGCACGACCCACTAAGGAGACTACACTAGACTCCAAGCGTTAACTTCTACTCAACTCATTGCTCGTTACCTGAAAAATAGTTGTAAGGGTGAGTTCCTCAATCAATATCATAAGCATTATAAAACATTATGTAATGCTAAGTAATTTTAACACATTTCATCACCCTAATCCAACCATATATTCAACAACAGCACATCAACTCAACATAATACTCAACACCAACACAAACACACGTATAATATTGGAATACATCCATTCATATTATACGCCATACATATATTATGCAATGAGACTCCATGCATGCGGTACCGACTATTCATGAACATATAGTTCAACTTCACCGACCAAATCCAGGTACGGCTACCAAGCTCACTAGTCCCACTCATTTGAGACCTAGTGACTCACATCACTAATTCCTCACCATGGGAATTAGCTACCACCCCAAATGGGCCATGCTATGCACGCTAATCATCTAGCATGCAAATATCAACAACAGTCCAAAATGACTAACATCACTAATTCCTCACCATGGGAATTAGCTACCACCATAAAGGCCACAATATGCATGCTAATCACCTAGCAATGCAACAACAACAACAACTCAAGAATAGACATATGCTCATACTCTAAGCCATAAAACAGTCTATTCACAAATGCATACATAACTGATATATTCACAGCATCATGCATACCATCACACATCAACACATTTTATCACAAAAGCATATCATATCATGCCGCATAATCAAACACAGTATTAGCACACTCTACTAATACCTATACTACTCAAAACAACGGGAAATGATCCCTACTACGTCATACATCAGCTAAGTTACATCACTCAGCCTAAACAACCAAAAACTACACAACAACAGTTCAGGAAAACCACAAGTCTGCCCATACGCGTATTGCCTATGCCCATACGCGTATGGCGCGTTTCCTCGCCCAACCCATACGCGTATCATCTGTCCCATACGCGTATGCTACGCGTACCACTCTCCCATACGTGTACCAACAGAGACAATTTCACGTTCAAAACATCATCTTTCTCACCCATACGCGTAAGGCCTCATCCATACGCGTACCAGCCATATCATACGCGTATTGCCTAGTGCCATACGCGTATGACCAGAAACCAGAATTTCCAGATCTGCAATGGCTTTTCCTGCTACGAGATCTATCCAATTCAACCTTCCACAGTCCAAATTTTACACACAATTCATTCATCTCATCTAACACGAATCATACACTTTCGATTTTCACAAATTGCTAACCTTTCTACCTCTAATTCCTACGAATTTCTTCAATTTTAATCCCAATTTCGTTCATCCCCAAAAGTTCACAAATTCGTCATACATCATTCAAATCAGAGGCAAATAAATGGTTCCTCACTACCCATCACATATTATCCCATAATACCCATTAATCGATGATAAACCCCCCTTACCTGAGTTAATCCGGCAGCTTTGAGCTTCAAGCTTTTCCTTCCTTCAACCTTCGTTCTCTGGCTCTTTTCCCTTTCTGTCTCTTTTCCCTTTTCACGTGAAAAATAACTTTTTACCCAAAAATGGGATTTTTCTAAATTCCAACTTATATATTTTCCAATAATTATTATCCCAATAATAATAATAATAATTCCAAAATAATAATAATAATAATCCAATTATCTAATTAAATTAATAAATATATTATTAACTTAATTTAAATAATTATCATATTATTATCGGGGTGTTACAGCCTACATGTTTCTTTATTAGGCCGATGATCACCTTGTTGACCGCTTCGACTTGGCCATTCGCCTCTGCGTAATAGGGGGTAGAAGTCAGTAATTTGATTCCCATTTCTTTTGCAAAATCTTGCACTTTTCGACCAGTAAAAACTGACCCCTGTTCGATTGTGATTGTTTCTGGGATGCCAAATCTGCAGATGATATGACTTTGGACAAAATCTATCACAACCTCTTGGTCTACATTTGTTACTGCTACGGCTTTGACCCATTTTGTGAAATAGTTGATACCGACCAAAACATACCTTTGTTGTTTCGAAGAGGCTGGTTTTATTTCTTCAATAACATCCAGTGCCCAACCTCGAAAAGGCCAGGGCTTCACAATTGTACGCAACTCGCTCGCAGGTACATGCTGTATGCCCCCATGCACTTGGCATTCTTGACAGCTTTTAGCAAATTCAATGTAATCTTTCAACATTGAAGGCCAATAAACCCTGAGCGTATCAAGATCTATTTCATCTTCAAACCCGCTTGATGTGCCCCACACGCTCTACTATGTACACTAGACACAACCACATATGCCTCGCTTTCTCCTAGGAATTTTAGTAAAACTCCTTCAACTTTCTTTTTGAATAGTTCATCATTCACCAAGACGTAGCTAAGGGTCCTATATTTTACCTTTTGATTTGTCGACCCTATAGGATTACGTAAATAATCGACCAGCGGTTTACGCCAATCACTTTCTCCCTCGTCATCGACGGTCAGAATTTCAAAATGATATTTATCTACAACTCCCAACTTTATAATCGACAGGTATGATGGTAATAACAATGTCGCTCGTACTTTCTCTCTTACTTGGACCTCTTCATCCTGGTCTTTTGACGCTTTGTACCCTGAAGCCTCCTGTTCCAAATCATTTGCTCTCTGGTTCTCTTTCCGTGTTATATGCTGGAGGTTGACTTGCTCAAACCTCTTGAGTAATCTGATGGTAACCATAAAATACATGATTAAATTTTCTTTAACACACCTGTATTCTTTTGATACCTGCTTAATTACTAACTCAGAGTCTCCCATAATTTCGACATTCCTTGCCCCTAATTCTAGTAGTAGTTCAAGCCCTGTAATCAACGACTCATATTCTGCTTCATTATTTGTGCATACCCCTTCAATTCTGTATTTGAACTCTGCTGGAATTCCATATGGAAAAATTATGACTCCTCCTATTCCAGATCCATGCTTATGCGTTGAATCGTCGAAGGATAATCTCCATGGCACTATGTCTACGTAATTTTGCGCCATTTCGACCATTGAATGGTCGACAAGGAAATCTGTCACTACTTGCCCTTTCATTGCTTTCAAGGGCACGTATGTCAGAGAGTACTCAGTTAACGCTAAAGCCCATTTACCAATTTGACTATGCAAAATTGGTTTAGATAACATGTGCTTAATAATATCAAAGTGAGAAGATACGTACACATCAACAAGCTTAATATATTGCTTTAGTTTCATACAAGAGAAATATAGGCATAAACATGGTTTTTCTATATCATTATACCTAGTTTCAGGATCATTAAGTATTCGACTAAGGTAATACACAGGTCTTTCGACACATTTTTCATCCTCTTGGACTAACATACTTCCTATAGTCGAAATACAACCTCATTGGCCTATTCCTAACATGAAGGGCCAGTACTTGAGGCTTAGTCAAATACTCTTTGATTTTGTCGAAAGCCTCCTGGTGCTCTTCTTGCCACTTAAAATCCTCATTCTTCAGTCGAAGTAGTGGTAAAAAGGCCTTTGTGTTGCCACTTAAATTTGATATAAATCTTCTAAGAAAATTTATTTTGCCTAACAAAGATTGTAGTTCCTTTTTGGTAGACGGAGGCTTGACGTCCATAATGGCTTTTGTTTTGCTTTGGTTTACTTCAATACCCTTTTTATGCACCACAAAGCCAAGGAAATCGCCCGCCTGCACACAAAAAGCACACTTAAATGGATTCATTTTCAATCCACATTTCCTCATCCTTAAAAAGGCCTTTCGGAGATGTTCGATGTGAGTAGGTCGACCATTTGATTTTATCACAATATCATCAATGTATACTTGCATGAAATCTTCAATAAAATCATGGAACATTGAGTTCATTACCCTCTGATATGTTGCTCCGGCGTTTTTCAAGCCGAATGACATGACAACCCACTCATATGTTCCCAAGGCTCATGGGAATTGAAACGCCGTCTTTGGCACATCTTCTTCTGCAATAAAAATTTGGTTATATCCAGCATAACCATCTAACATACTTAAATATTCAAAACCAACGGCCGAATCGACCAGCATTTCCGCTACGGGCATGGCATACTCATCTTTGGGGGTAGCAACATTTAGATCTCTAAAGTCGATACATACTCTCAAAGACCCATTTTTCTTAATTACTGGCACAATATTGGCCAACCATTCGACATACCTTGCAGTTTGTATAAACTTGCTTTTTAGGAGTCTTTCTACTTCTGCATTTATCTTTGCCATGATCTCTGGTGCGACGCTTAGGCGTCTGCTTTACTGGCTTTCTTCCAGTTTTTATTGGCAGCTTTAGTTTGACCAAATCCCTACTTAAACCAGGCATTTCGTTATAATCCCAAGCAAAACAATCTCTAAATTCTTTAAGTAAGGATATTACCTCAGATTTTAGTTCTTTGTCGATGTTAGCGCTGATGTATGTTGGCCTTTTTTTCGCTATTTTCACCAAGGTCGACTTCCTCCAAGGGGTCTTTTGGTCGCATTTTCTCTGGTGCCTTTGGGTCTTTTTCAAACCCTAAAGGCTCATCGTCATAGATACAGTCCAAACGCTGCATGTTGACGTTTTCTTTAGCCAAAACTGGCTCATCTGGAGGCTCTGGCTCAATAGCCACATTACCCTATTTCTTTAACGCATAGGCTTCGACAACCATGTTTTCTTCAGCCTCTAGAGCCGATTTTATTTTGTTCTCGGCAACGTATGCCAAAATCCTTTTTAGAGCTTCTAGCTCAGTCATCATCAGTGACATCTCCCCAGCCTATCGGCCGGATACCTGTATAGGGTGGATCATTCAAATGTTCCACATCCCAAATGAAGCCATGAGTCTCGTGTAGAGTTAGAGAAACAAAAGCTTCACTTAGATTTGCATACACATCCTCAGCTGGAAAACAAGGAGAAATGTTGGCCAACTTTCTCTCGAATTCCTTCTTGCCGACATTGTTCACGTCAGCCATGAAGTATCCTTGGTCGGCTTCGATATTTTCGACCACTCCATCTTCTTTCCAAATCACTAATCTTTGATGTATTGAAGATGGTACAACTCCGACACCATGGAGCCATTCTCTTCCAAATAACAAGTTGTAACTTGGCTTGGCATCTATCACCATAAATAGTGTCGGTTTATTTATTGAACCCACAGTGATATTCACCATAATCACACCCATGGTGCTTTTCGTTTTCCCCCCGTAGTCAGACAAGACCACGTGGTTGGATCTGATGTCAGTATCATACTTGCCAGTCTTTCTCAGAATATGGTGTGGCATGATGTTGACAGTGGCGCCACAATCGACCAAGACTTTGTTGATAGTTACACCTTCCACTTTGGCCCTAATCAACAATAGTTTCAAATGATTTTTCATAGTCATCGTGGGCCTTTCGAAAACTTCTTATTGGCTTTCAGCAAAACCATCGTTTAACACAAAATAGCATCTTGGCTGGTGTAAAGCCATTTCTTCAACGTCAGCATCGTCTACCGACTCCTCCACTTCAGTCACACAATTATATTCTTGTGGTAGAATTGACACCATGTTGACCAAGATGTCCAAGCTTGCTTCAGATTCTGAATTGAAGTTATCAGTAACTTCATCAGAACATTTCTCAATTGGTCGACGGACATACTCTCTGATCCGTTCTTTTGCCGCCGTGTCGACCTTCACAACAACCTTCTTTCCAGCATTCGTACCACTGGCCATGACTCTTCCAGCTATTCCTCTAGAAGCTTCTCTCTCGGCCTGCTTACGCCTCTAGAAGCGTCTCCATTGAGTCCTCGACATGGGAATCTTCCCTAAATAATTTTCAAAGACATGAGTCCTTTTTTCAGACTTGAACTCATGCCTGTAATTAATTGCTAAACCTCCTCTAGCAGCAACAACCCCTTGTGGGGTTTCTTGTTTCTCCTGAGGCTTGACCCAAGTGCCTCTAGGGACACTTGGCGACGGTACGAAGCTCCTAGGCCTTGCCTGAGCATTTTCCACTACCTTTTTTGAGCCTCTTTCATTCTAGCTCTCTTTGTTCGGCCCATTTCTTCTGCTTTTGCCCAACTGTAGCTTCTGGAAATTAATTTTCCGCGGCTATTTTGTCGGTGACAGCACCACACCTAGGGCATAGGAAAACTTGTTACCCTTATTCTTGCAGTAATATAGGAAATCTACCAAGTCTTCATTAGCCCTTGGGTAAACTTCAGCTATGTCGATATCCGGGCTTTCACCAGTTTACTCCAGGATGTCGGCCTCATCGTATTCGGTGATCTCGACCATGTTGATCTCGACTGGCTCCACGAATAGAGCTTCCTCCTGGTGGAGAGGATCAACGTCAATCTTCATTCTGTGGCCAACAAATTTCAGCCTGCCTTCTTGAATCGCTTTCTGAACCAGATCCCTGAAAAGGTAACAATTAGAGGTATTATGACCAAGATAGTTATGATACTTACAAAATCCTCTTTTCTGTCTTTGTTCTAATGGTGGTATTTTAGTACCAGGTGGTACCACCATTTGACCATCTTTGACTAAGAGATCAAAGATTTCCTCACACTTTGTCACATCAAAAGTATAAGTTTTCGAAGGGAATTTTGGATTGTTTTCGACAGGATTTTTTTCTTGCGCAGGAAGTAATGATCGACACTCATAGGCAGATCCTGGCTTTAACTCAGCCACATCAATTTCTAATTCGGTCGATGAGGCATAATCAGCCTCATATATTGGATCTGTCGCGTCGTAGTCGACAAACGCTACTTTTTCTTTCTTAGCCTTATTGTGTCTAACTTTTTCTAACCTTAGCCGTTCGAGATGTCGAACTCTATTAGCCAATTGTGACATACTTTTCACAAAAGTTGGGTCTATTTTCTTCCTAATGGAATAATCTAACCCCCCTGCAGCCATCTGAATAAGTTCATGTTCTGGTACTTGCGTGAAGCACCTGGCTTTTAATGATCTAAATCGATTTAGATAATCGTCGATGCTCTCAGCAAACCTTCTCTTGACACTAGACAATTCTGCCAAACTAATTTTGGAGTGTCCTTCGTAAAACTGTTCATGGAACTTCTTTTCTAATTTGGCCCACGAATCGATTGAGCTTGGGGCCAAAGAAGTGAACCATGTGAAGGCAGCCTTAGTCAGAGAGGAGGGAAAGTTTTTTACTCTCAAAAACTCATTATGAGCTAAATCTTATGAGTCCGTTAGGTATCTGGCAACATGCTCTATTGTCGATTCACCAGATTCTCCCCCAAACTTAGTGTACTTAGGCACTTTCCATCCCCTAGGTGCCTTAGCTTGGAGAATAAATTCAGCCAACGGGGAGGCGTATAGTGGCCTTTGAAATGTGGCACCCATACCATTTCTAGCCATAATCCTTTTGAAAATAGTTGTCAAATTATTTTCTATTACTAAGTCTTCTTGTCGTTGTTGATCGACAATTTGATCAGCATCTTGGTGTCGGTTAACCAATACCATCTGGTTACGTCCTACGACTCCTGATTCAACGCCTTGATTTTGTTGGGGTCTAAGGATTTGTCCCTCGTGGACTATCTCATCTTCGGCTGCCCCTATCTCCATCTGAACAGGAACGGTTGGCCTAACCACTTGCGCCATCTGTCGAGCCGGTGCCCCTAGAAAATTACACAAGCGCGTCAATTGATTCGCCACCTGCCTATTTGTCTCAGCAGATTCCTGTATAACTGGATTAAAAACTGTACCCATTTGATTGGTTAACATATTAACCAACTCATGGTTACTATCATCCATTTACTGCCTCAACACCGCTATTGAAGTGTTTGATAGCGGCATGGTTCTGTTCTGAGTAGTATACCTAATGTTGCCCCCTTGCGCTGATCCTTGCAAGGAGGGATTCGTGTTTGGAGCATTGTCCGAAAATAATGTTGCACTTGATATCGACTGATACCCTGGCATTAAGGAATACGACATTCCATAAAGAGGATCTGTGGTGCCAAAGCGAGGCACATCAGGTCTGAACGTCGTTATCGTTGATCCTGAACCCCCCGATGGAGGTAGAGGAATTGATATTCCAACCGCACCCGTAGTCGACATCGTTGGGGTTGCACTTGTCATTGGCGGAAAAGTGGCAACCTGTGAAATTACTATTTTCGTAGTGGATAAAGTCCCTTGTGGCACTTCATCTGTATTGGAATTTGACATTTTCGAAGTTTCTCGTGGCTTACTATATAGTTTTCCACTTCTAAGTTTGATGCAATTTCACAATTGCACTAGCATTGTCCCACTAGGTGTGCCATTTTGTTTACTGTGGAAATTGGTAAACAACCATTGGTCCTCCCTAGGGCTTGAAGATTAAGGGTTACTTGCAGGATCAACCAGTTGATCCTAAGACATGTGCTAGTATAAGTGTGGCTTGTTCAATTCGACGGAACAACTTTGTGAGGAACGACTCCTGACAAAGTATTGAACAAGCGCAGGTTTTTTCCACACGAAAGGTTTAAACGACGCTATAGCCTATGGGTGACTCGTGACCGACAACACTACAACATTCAAAAGATGTACACGACGAATACGCTTTTGGTGAACTCTATTATCGTAATAGAATCAGTGTCGACAGCATAGACGACAATGTAAAGTGATAATTCAAAAGTAAATGAAATTAAAATAAAATGTTCAACGGGAACAATTGAAAAGTAAGGAAGTTGCATTGAAATAAATGCGGTGATTCACGTACATAGCACTCTTAAAAACTCTTGCTTCCTCGCGTTGGGAATGAGAAGTTTCTTACAAGTGATTTTTAGTACAAGGTGAACACCTCGAGCCCCTCGTGGGATATCCTATTTATGCTAAACTAAAGAAACTGCCTACAGGCAAAAACTCCTAGAAACTAGCAGACGTCTTGCCACACGATCTGCAAACTGCTCTATCCACGTTCTGCAAACTGCTCCATATTCTGGCGCTTTGTTCTTCTTGTAACTGCTAGTCATTTTCCAATTTCAAATTTCTCTCGCCCAGGTATTTAGGGTGACGCTGTCTTCTATGTGTTTGGCACGATCCAAAATTCCTTAAGTCCCACACCTCATTTCAGTCGACGGAATGGCCTTTCGACCAAACGTGCTTCTTCTGTCGGCTTCATCGCTTGATAACTTACGCTTTTCTCAACTCTTGATTATCTCAGGCATATCTCCACCCTTTGATGGGGTATAAACCCTAAATTCACAAGACCCTTTCATTAATTACGCCTTCAACATGCCTTAGAGATTTCTCGTGGTAACAGTTACCTAGTAATTGGTCCAACTTATTTAGGTCTTTGACGACTTCTTGATTTCCTATATCCAAGATCCCAAATACCACATAATTCCATGATTTTGGCTTATACTTCAAGAGTTTGAGTATTTCTTTCAAAATGAACATTTTCTTGCCCTGGACGTTAAATGAAATCCATGCCTCTTCAACCATAAGAATAAAATCAGGATGATCCAGCCAAGAGGAAAACCATTTAAATGGTTTAGACCCTGAATTTAACTTGATGGACTAGATCTAGACGGGGAAATGATATGAGATTACTCTATAACCAAAAAATTGTCCCTTAATCCCTCATTTGTCTATAAAAAATTAGAGATAAGGAATAGGTCTAGCCTGATCATGGAGCTTCCTGAGGTGTTGAACCATGTGAATTTACTACTTGTGGATGGTAAATCAATCAAATCCATTTCATAGATGAACTCGCTAAATTATGCCATTTATGATAAGTTAGAGTAATTGTTAAGGCCCTTCCTTTCTCTAGCACTCTTGAAAGAATTGAAGTTTCCCCCTAGGCACCAATCAATTTCAACCTGATAAACTTTAACCACATTTGCCTTTTGATTCTAATGAGACACGAGGAGTAGATGTAAACAACACACACCAAAGAATCCTTCCACTTCAATTGAATCCAAACAAATCCTTCACCTTCAAAACTGGAATAAACTTCAAACATATTTGATTTCCACATCAAAATCATACCAGCTGATCTTACATTGGAACTCTTAGATATCCACATCACTTCCTTATTTCCCCATAATGAATGAACAAAATAATCCATAATCCATATTTCCTAATGAGATTATGTTGTTTATTGCTTTCCTTTTAGGATATATTAGTTGAAGTGGTGATGTAGCATGGAATCTACCCAGGTATTATCCCTAAGATAAATGCATATGAAGATAAGTGTTTTAGAAGACATGGCATGCCCTTATTACAATCGTTTCAATTTTTTGGTGGCCTTGTGTAGTTTAATCACAGTTAAACCATGACAAATCAATTGAAGGTCTTATTTAATCATATTTTAACAATGACAAAGTTCTATGAGGCTAGATTTAGCTATAGTTTAATCTTAAAATGATTTAGGCCATGTGTGGTAGCTCATTTTGCACACCTTCAAAGACTGCCCTGACCTTAATGGTTCTATATATCGAGGAACTAACTTGACTCATAAGAGTGTATCTATATCTATATTAGTTATTAGAAACATATGTGTCTAAGGGATATATAGATATTGCCTCAACAGTCACTTGAGTAAGATACAAACTCTGGCATAAAGATTCTTAAGTACTCTATAAACGGGGTCCCACCCTTTTCCAAATATGTGTTGTTTTGTGATGGTACTGGAGTTGATTGGAGAGTATGGATTCAGAGTTTGTTATGACATGCATTTTTATCTTCCACGACATCTACGGACATAGAATTCCGAGATGAGACGTTGTTATTCTTGATAATAAGCGTATTAAATGTCTCTTTTGTAAGAAATAACTTAATGTTGGGAATGATTGACACATCTCGTTATGTTTGTTAGTAAGGAAGTTCCTCCTTCTTTAGAGTAATTGAGTGCTTTTTGAATCTCTTTCAAGGAGCTTCTGGTAGAGTGATCATACGGTCCTCAATGCCTGAAAAGGGTATAAAGGATTTTTGAAGTGCCATTGTTACCTTTTCTTCCGTTAACGATCTACGAATAAGGTATTTTTGCTTCCTTTATTGTTAGTGTTTTTGTTTCAGCGATGGATCAAGTTTAGACGATTTTATTCGTTGGAACTAGTCTTGCATGTTTGATTATTCCTTGATCTAAGTCCACAAGTCAAACGTCCTTATTTGCTTATTTTGACCCTTTTCTGTGGCTTCGAGGATAGTGATTGTTCGAGCTTGCTATCATGCTTCGTTTCACCTGCATTAGTTTCTTTCACAACATATTTTAATCATGGTGATAATGTCAACCTTGACCAAAAAGGTTGGTAAGGATATTTTGGGCGATTGGGTGGATCCAGACATATTGGAGATTGTTTAAGCTTTTGTTCGTGAAGATCTTTTTAAGCAAAATTTGATTGATATGGGTCCTGCAATTGACTCAAGAATGTTTCCCCCGTTGAAGGTAAGAGGATCTACAATCAATATTAGTGGAAGGCTTCTTGGAGATGATGTCTTTCATGAAGTTGCCATATATTGGCATTTGTTCTAATGCCTCAGAAAAAGGGATGTTTATTTCAAGCTTTTTGAACATTTCCAGGAACCTCTCAAATTTTTTCTCATGTTGATCTTTCTTTTTCTGTCTTGGAGGGTAAGGGAGTTTGATGACTGGTTTTGGAACCTTTTCTTTCTCCTTGACAGGTGGTAGTATCACTTCTTCATCTTGGTCCTTGGTTTCCTTGATTTCTAAATCCACTTCTAACAATCCACCTTTTTCCATACTATTTTCCTCTATTGACTTCCCACTTCAGGTTACAAAACTATTAACAGTGTTATGTTCCCTCGGATTAGTTACCGTACCACTAGGTAGGGTACCCGGGGCTTGAGAATTTGAAGCTAACTGTTGTGCTATCTGACCCATTTTGACTTCGAGATTTTTTATGGATGAATTGGTGTTTTTCTGATTAGTCCTGGTTTCTTCTTGAAACTGCATGCTGTGGGCGACTAATTTTTCAATGGCGATTTCCCATTCAGCCTATTTAGGTGCCTGTTTTTGCTGCTGTTGTTGATACTGAGTCTGATATTGCCATGTATCTTGTTGCAGAATATTCCCTTTCTGATCTTTCCAGGAGAAATTCAGATGATTCTTCCAACCTGGGTTGTAAGTATTAGAGTAGGGATTATTCTGCTTCAAGAATTTGATCTCTTCAATTTGTTGGGGGGGGGGGGGGTAGCAAAGCAAAAGACCGTATGATGAGGTCCATTACAGATTTTACAAGTGCTAGCCTGAGCCGGATGGACCTGCGCTATCTGTTGAGTACCTATATTCATAGCTTTCAACTTCTTGTCTACTTCGGCAGCAACTGTGTCTTCCAGACGGATTTTATTTGTCTCTAATTTTAGATCAATCACCCCCTCTGGCTGACTAGTACACCTGTCGTATAATTCTAGATGCTCATTGGCAGTTATTGCTTCAATAATCCTCTTAATACCTGTGGATGTTGAGAAATTTGTTGAGCCATCAGCTGCTGTGTCAATCAACTGTTTTGTTTTTATTTTCAGCCCATTAACGAACATCTGCATTTGTTCGGTCTGATCCATATTATGAGTTGGACATGCTAGTAAGACCCTTTTGAATCTTTTGTAGGCGTCTCCCAATGATTCACCATCCTTTTATTTGAAATTAAGGATTTCATACCTTTTTCTCAGGAATACTGATGCTGGAAAATACTCATTTAAGAATGCAGTTTCCATCTCTTCCCATGATGTGATACTGCCGGCAGGAAGAGAATAGAACCACTCTTCCGCATCTTCAGCTAAAGTGAACGAAAACATTCTTAATTTTTTTGCTTCATCAGTATGACCATCAATTTTTAACATGGTGCTCATGGTCAAAAATCTTTGCAGGTGTTTGTTGGCATCTTCATTAACCTTTCCGGTGAAAGGTTTTCTTTCCAATTGATTGATTGTGCTAGGATGTAGTTGAAAATTCATCACATTCAAATCGACCACCCGGTGCGTTTGCACCTCCATAGTCATCTAGGAGTCTTTCCGGAGGTGGAGGAGGTGGAATTGGAGGAACTTCAACCATTGGTTCTTTGACTTCTGAGTGATCAGAGGTACTTTCTTCTTTGGAATCTACTCTTTGATTTTTGCGTCTTCGGTGAAGGGTTATCTCGATCTCTACGTTAAAAAGAAATTCAGCTGAGGGTTCTCATCGCATACACAAATTATTAAATTATAAATGACATAAAAATAATTTTATTGCAGAGCAACAAAATTTTAATTGAATTTAAAATTAAACTCTATATTTTGGCAGTCCCCGGCAACGACGCCAAAAACTTGATCGGGAAAATAGCAAGTGTACTATTTTTCCTTTTATAGTAATAATGGGGAAATTCCCCGAATGTCGATCTCAAGGAATGCACATCAATATCGAGTTCAAATTATCATTCAATTAAACAAAATGTATTAATTTGGTTTTTGGATGTAAAAGTATAAAAATAAAGGCGAAGGCAGATAAGAATGAAAATAAGGGTTTGCAGGGTAAAAGGAACAATGCCAGAGAAGGTGTATGATTTATCCCTGTAACAACTATGAGTCACTTATTACATCAACAAATATCAATTACTACCAGTTCTCAAGGGTATTTTCTCCCAAGTCCTTGGTGAGAAAGCCTTTAATCAATCTACCATAATTTCTATGTCCATAAGCAATTAAGGTGAAGTTAAGCTTTATTATATCAAGAATACTCTGGTTCATACAGGGTATCCCTAGTTCTAGGTGATATCTACTGTAGAGTAACCTTATGAAAACCTTATCAATGGCGGTCCAGCCTAATTGATAACCATAAAACAATCTCGATTGGTTCGAAAGAGAAAGCAATAAACACATCAAAAGGTTACCGTAAACATAATATTATAAATGCAGATGTAAACTCAAATCCGTTACAATTCTAAATCAGGGACACCCCCTAGCATTGGAGGGTTTAGCTACTCATATTGTTCAAAACAAATGCAAGATAAAAATTACACATTACAAGTATTTGGATGACTTCGATCTTCAATCGCTTCCGCTCATGAAAACCTTCAGCTCTCCGAACTCATCGCTCTCTATAATACTTGATTGCTTGACAATACTGTGTTTTGCCTTGTTCCAAGATGACTTTTCCTTAGGCAGAAGGTCCTCTTTTATAATGAAAATTCCAATCAACAGGTGGACATGTCCAAAGATCTCTCTGAAATCCCGATGATCAAAAGCCCGGAAAAAAGGGAAATTTTGGGCTTGGGCTGACACAGGTGGCCGTGTCAGCCTGCTATTCTTGGTGTCACGCCCGTAGCCCCTTGAAACGGCTGGGGATGGTGCCTGACACGGGTGGCTGTATTAGGCCACTATTTTCCTTTAACACGCCCCCTTTTGCCTGACACGACCCGTGTCAGCTGACATGGGTGGTCGTGTCAGGCCTCCTGTATCGGGGTTTTCCACTCCTTTGCTTGCCGGAATCTCGCATTGTCTTGCTCTGAGTTCCCTAGTTCTTCTACCTGGACCTGTCGGACAAAAACACAGCTATCCCACGCATAAAATCACGGAAATATAAATAAAATGTAACAATGAATGAAAATGCTTAAATATTATACCGGAAGTAAAATTGCCTTGAAAAGTATAAAAAATGCTTGCATAGTGTCTCAAAATCCTCGATTTCTTGTCGAATCAGTAGCGAAAACTTAGTGCAAATGGTGACTGATCAATGAGTCTTTATAAGACAAGAATTAAAGTTAAATGTTCTATTATTGCGATTTAAATGATTCTGTTGTGATGATACCCTAAGTGAAGGTGAGAATGCAATGACAGGTGTTGTATGATGATTATTTTATGCTGTGTGTTTTCTAAATGTATGTGTTTTTTTTAAAAGGTTATCATTGGTGACACCTTGAATTGTCGATTAATGATTCATTTATAAGTTTCAGGGTTTAGGGTGTTACAACTTCCACTCAGGAATACTCAAAGGTTGCATCAATCCAGATGGCGTATAACGCTCGATCTTCGACTTCTGACAAGTCAAATAAGCATACAGAAACTTTGCAACATCTTTCTTCATACCCGACCACCAAAACATTTTCTTAAGGTCATGATACATCTCTGTGGCTCCAGGATTAATACTCAAACTACTCCTGTGACTTTCTTCCAAAATATTCTTTCTATGTTCCGGTACATCTAGCACACACACTCTGTCCCAAAACTTCATAATTCCATTCTCATCTACCTTGAATTCAACTTCTTTACCCTGATTAATTAGTACCAATCGATCAATCAATCCCAAATAAAACTTTTGACCTTCCTTGATTTCTTCTAGTACACGACTAGTCAACTTCATCAGACCCAACTTCACACTTTTAGGCGTTATCTCAGACACCAATCTAAGATCTTTGAACTGGTAAAAAAATCCATTTCTCTAACCATTTTCACCAGCCTATGCAAGGACTTCCTACTTAACGAATTTGCTACCACATTAGCCTTACCGGGATGGTAACTTAACTCAAAGGCATAGTCCTTAAAAAATTATAGCCACCTTATCTACCTCAATTTTAGTTCCTTCTGGTCAAACAGATACTTTAGACTCTTATGACCACTGAAAACTTCAAACCTTGAACCATACAGATAATGTCTCTAAACTTTAAGCATGAAGACTACTGCTTCCAACTCCAAATCATAGGTAGGATAATTCCTCTCACGAGTCTTGGGTTGTCTAGAAGCATAAGCTACAACTTGAACCTTCTACATAAGCACACCACCTAAACACGTCTTAGATGTGTTAAATACACCACAAAATATTTTCTCGCATCTTATAATATCAAAACTATCACTGACGTCAACCTCTTCTTCAGCTCTTGGATTTTTTTTACACTGAACATCCCATATATAAGCTTTCCCCTTCCAGGTCAACTGAGTTAAAGGTAACTCTAACTTCAGAAAACCTTCTATAAATCTTCTATAGTAACCAGCCAAACCCATAAAACTTTTGATCTCGATAACCTGACTTAAGAAACTCTCACAACAACATTGTGTCTACCTTAGACGGATCAACTACTATTCAACCACCAGAGATTACATGACAAAGGATGCTTACCTCTCTTAACTATAATTCATACTTGGAAAACTTAGCATATAACTTTTTGTCTGTTAGGGTTGTCAACATAACTTGCAAATGTTTTGCATATTCTTCACCTGACTTGGAATACACCATAATATCATTGATGAACACCACGATAAACTGATCCATGTAGGGGGTGAGAAATCATATTCATATATTCTATGAAAACTTCTGGTGTATTAGGCACATCGTACGACATAACTGAATACTCATAATGACCATAACAAGTTCTAAATGCAGTCTTAGGTATATTCTTTAACTTCACTCGAATATGATGATAACATGATCTCAAATCAATCTTGTTGAACACATAAGCACCAACCAACTGATCCATAAGATAGTCAATCCTAGGAAAATGATACTTATTTTAAATAGTAACCTTGTTCAATTTTCTATAATCCACATATAACCTCATGCCCCCATATTTCTTCTTAACCAACAACATTGGCGCTCCCCAAGGCAATGCACTAGGCCTGACAAACGTCTTCTCCAATAGATCCTCTAATTCCTTCTTCAGCTCGCTCAACTCTGATGCAAACATTCTATGCGGTGTCATTGACACAAGTCTAGTATCGGGTTCTAAATCTATGGCAAATAGCAGTTAACAAAAATAAGCATCGACAGTGTTCACACACATGCCGCACACCAGGGTATAAATAAGTTCGTAAAACCTAGGCCGAATGGACCGACCTACTCTGATACTAACTATGTAACACCCTAAACCTTGAACACATAATTTATAAAACATGAAGAGATTATAATCCTATGCTACATTTCTCAACATAACATTCTCAAATCACAATGGATGCGGAAATTAATATTCAACACAACTCCAAATGTCTCATAAATAGAAATTAACTTTATTTAATCATAAAATAGTTAATTCAACAACTTGCAGAAAGAAAGAAAAAGGTATTCACAACCCAATGTTACACTATCAGAGGGACACACATAAAACTAAATTATGCAAAAGGTAAACAACAAAGAATGCCAACTATTTCATCCTCCAATACAAGAAATAAATAAAGGTCCTTAGTCTTTACCTGAGTATCTGCACCATAGGTTTAAGAACAACACATAAACAAACATAAAAGTGGTGAGAATTACATTTCATATATTAGCGATGTATAAACAACAATGGTAGTATATTATCACAGTTAAATCAACCATACAAATCTAACAATAAAATAATTAATCAACAAATGCAATTATGTATGCAATGTATTCATCTCATCAACTTCCATGCATGTGGTACCAATATTTCGAATATCTAGAGGTGTGTTATTGAAGTATCGAACTCGTCACTTTGACCTAAGTTCTACTCGTCACTGGTCCGAAGTACCACTCATCACTGGACCGAAGTTCTACCTATCTTTGATATACATAATGCATGAATGCAACAAACAATACAAATAATCATCCATAATCCTTCAACTCCAATCTTTGTCACTAGATATAAGGCATACACATCACTGGTTCCTTCAAACCTAAACACATCATCATCAATTATTGTCGGTGTAACGCGACGTCACTGATTCTCCTAAACCTAAACATCACATCACTGGTTCTTTCTAACCTAAACATACAACACACAAACTCTAACAACTAGAGTAAACATAAATATCGGCTAGTCTAAAAAACAATCCTCAACATTCAACCATACATATTCAAAAGATATTCAACAATTAAACAACACCCAATATAATTCATACTAACAACTTGTTATTCATAGGTTTAAGGGTTACAGACATACCCTTTAAGACTTTAATACAACCTTAATTTAACTCAATTATTTACCGACTCAACTCTAAACATATCAATAAGTCAAAACCAAGTTATTTATAAATGTATTCAAAATCCTTAAATCGCTCCAAGGGTTTCCCTAAACCGTTTCCCCTTCAAGTGTACCATAAGGGTCCCTAAACCCTTGATTTAACTCTAAAATAAAATGTTTAACTACACAATAGCGCTAAATATTATAGAATTATGATAAAGTTATTAAAATATCCAATTGAAAGTTTCTTTAACCCTCTTTAAAACACAGTTAATTGCATCTTGATCGGAGTTATGAAACTCTAGTTACGCGTGAAACAAGATGACCAACACATGGCTGAAATTTTACTATGCTTGAGGTATAAAAACTAGAGAACTGCTATCGTTGTAGCTCTACCCAACCCAATTCCCTGATTTCAACAAAAGGATTACCATATTAGCTTTCTAACATAATAGACCGCACCTGAAACAGACTTACGAAACTCAAGTTACACATGAAACCAGACAATCAATCTCCTTCTATGTTTATCTGCAATTTTGTTCTCTACAACAATTTCAGAATTTTATATTTTCATTCTTATGGTGATTCAAACTCATAAATCAACATTTTCTCATCAGCAACAGTATTTACTCATCACAACTCATAACTCATCAATCACAAAATCTCAACACATATCATATTAATTAATAACATCATTATCAACAAAAAACTATGTGGCATCAATCCGAATATTTTAACATATATCATATCAATTAAAACATCCATATCAATAAAGGACTACATGGCTTCAATCATAATATTTTAACACATATCATATGATTTCAGAAATTAACAAAGTACGAAAAATTAGGATTAACAACAACAATCCTAAGAGGTTTTGCATAAACACCTTCAAGGTTCAATTCATTCATCAATAGGGGAAACATAAAATATAAAAAGGTAAAGAGGATAAGGAATCCCCACTACCCCTCATGCTTAAAACCCATATTATTGGAAAAAGGTTGAAGCTTTGGCAATGGAGACTCTTCTCCTACTCTTGCTCTGCTAGGGTTTTGCTCGCAACTCAACTAACACATTATTTCACCAAAAAGCTCCATTTTACTCTCTCTCTCTCTCTCTCTATCTCTCTCTCTCTCTCTCTCTCTCTCTCTATACTTAAGTAAAGTCAAATTTTTATTTTATAAATTCCCTCAACTCCTAATAATTCCATTCGCTTCCCTTAATTTTATTAATTTATATCTTTCTCCCCCAAATCACAATTTCGCACTTTCTACACTATTTAAATAAATAAAATATAGGTAATTTATATTAAAACCCAAAACCCTCAATAATACTAATTAAATTAAATTAAATCACTCTAAAACTCAAATAAAATATTAAAATCAAAATCGGGGTGTTACATAAACTATGATGAACCCTTTTCACCAGCTGCAATGCTCAAATTTGTTCGGATTTTACTTGATATTGTTGCATATCATGATTATGAAATATGACAAATGGATGTTAAGGTTAATTTCCTTTATAAAAATCTTCTCAAGGATGTCTACATAACACCGTTAAACCTTGTTTTACAGGTGATATACGTTTGACAAGGACATCTACTTTTGATGATGACAACTTTGATGACATCTATGATGACAAAATAATGATAGTTCAAGCATGAACGATTAAATAGATAAAGATTAAAACCTATATTTTGGGGTTGATAAACTTGACTATCTGATGATGTACAATAAAGAATGCAACTAAAGCCTTATCTCAAGCCATTCAAGCATGTGTCAACATTGAGAGCATTATCCGACAAAGTCTTGAAGCAATTTGGGGATCTCCTAATTTAGTAATGAATGAACGATTCCATACTATTTTCCTCTATTGACTTCCCACTTCAGGTTACAAAACTATTAACAGTGTTATGTTCCCTCGGATTAGTTACCGTACCACTAGGTAGGGTACCCGGGGCTTGAGAATTTGAAGCTAACTGTTGTGCTATCTGACCCATTTTGACTTCGAGATTTTTTATGGATGAATTGGTGTTTTTCTGATTAGTCCTGGTTTCTTCTTGAAACTGCATGCTGTGGGCGACTAATTTTTCAATGGCGATTTCCCATTCAGCCTATTTAGGTGCCTGTTTTTGCTGCTGTTGTTGATACTGAGTCTGATATTGCCATGTATCTTGTTGCAGAATATTCCCTTTCTGATCTTTCCAGGAGAAATTCAGATGATTCTTCCAACCTGGGTTGTAAGTATTAGAGTAGGGATTATTCTGCTTCAAGAATTTGATCTCTTCAATTTGTTGGGGGGGGGGGGGGTAGCAAAGCAAAAGACCGTATGATGAGGTCCATTACAGATTTTACAAGTGCTAGCCTGAGCCGGATGGACCTGCGCTATCTGTTGAGTACCTATATTCATAGCTTTCAACTTCTTGTCTACTTCGGCAGCAACTGTGTCTTCCAGACGGATTTTATTTGTCTCTAATTTTAGATCAATCACCCCCTCTGGCTGACTAGTACACCTGTCGTATAATTCTAGATGCTCATTGGCAGTTATTGCTTCAATAATCCTCTTAATACCTGTGGATGTTGAGAAATTTGTTGAGCCATCAGCTGCTGTGTCAATCAACTGTTTTGTTTTTATTTTCAGCCCATTAACGAACATCTGCATTTGTTCGGTCTGATCCATATTATGA
Source organism: Lathyrus oleraceus (assembly GCF_024323335.1). Taxonomy (NCBI): domain Eukaryota; kingdom Viridiplantae; phylum Streptophyta; class Magnoliopsida; order Fabales; family Fabaceae; genus Lathyrus; species Lathyrus oleraceus. Next base: position 260,825,417 of record NC_066582.1, read on the forward strand.
GTTGGACATGCTAGTAAGACCCTTTTGAATCTTTTGTAGGCGTCTCCCAATGATTCACCATCCTTTTATTTGAAATTAAGGATTTCATACCTTTTTCTCAGGAATACTGATGCTGGAAAATACTCATTTAAGAATGCAGTTTCCATCTCTTCCCATGATGTGATACTGCCGGCAGGAAGAGAATAGAACCACTCTTCCGCATCTTCAGCTAAAGTGAACGAAAACATTCTTAATTTTTTTGCTTCATCAGTATGACCATCAATTTTTAACATGGTGCTCATGGTCAAAAATCTTTGCAGGTGTTTGTTGGCATCTTCATTAACCTTTCCGGTGAAAGGTTTTCTTTCCAATTGATTGATTGTGCTAGGATGTAGTTGAAAATTCATCACATTCAAATCGACCACCCGGTGCGTTTGCACCTCCATAGTCATCTAGGAGTCTTTCCGGAGGTGGAGGAGGTGGAATTGGAGGAACTTCAACCATTGGTTCTTTGACTTCTGAGTGATCAGAGGTACTTTCTTCTTTGGAATCTACTCTTTGATTTTTGCGTCTTCGGTGAAGGGTTATCTCGATCTCTACGTTAAAAAGAAATTCAGCTGAGGGTTCTCATCGCATACACAAATTATTAAATTATAAATGACATAAAAATAATTTTATTGCAGAGCAACAAAATTTTAATTGAATTTAAAATTAAACTCTATATTTTGGCAGTCCCCGGCAACGACGCCAAAAACTTGATCGGGAAAATAGCAAGTGTACTATTTTTCCTTTTATAGTAATAATGGGGAAATTCCCCGAATGTCGATCTCAAGGAATGCACATCAATATCGAGTTCAAATTATCATTCAATTAAACAAAATGTATTAATTTGGTTTTTGGATGTAAAAGTATAAAAATAAAGGCGAAGGCAGATAAGAATGAAAATAAGGGTTTGCAGGGTAAAAGGAACAATGCCAGAGAAGGTGTATGATTTATCCCTGTAACAACTATGAGTCACTTATTACATCAACAAATATCAATTACTACCAGTTCTCAAGGGTATTTTCTCCCAAGTCCTTGGTGAGAAAGCCTTTAATCAATCTACCATAATTTCTATGTCCATAAGCAATTAAGGTGAAGTTAAGCTTTATTATATCAAGAATACTCTGGTTCATACAGGGTATCCCTAGTTCTAGGTGATATCTACTGTAGAGTAACCTTATGAAAACCTTATCAATGGCGGTCCAGCCTAATTGATAACCATAAAACAATCTCGATTGGTTCGAAAGAGAAAGCAATAAACACATCAAAAGGTTACCGTAAACATAATATTATAAATGCAGATGTAAACTCAAATCCGTTACAATTCTAAATCAGGGACACCCCCTAGCATTGGAGGGTTTAGCTACTCATATTGTTCAAAACAAATGCAAGATAAAAATTACACATTACAAGTATTTGGATGACTTCGATCTTCAATCGCTTCCGCTCATGAAAACCTTCAGCTCTCCGAACTCATCGCTCTCTATAATACTTGATTGCTTGACAATACTGTGTTTTGCCTTGTTCCAAGATGACTTTTCCTTAGGCAGAAGGTCCTCTTTTATAATGAAAATTCCAATCAACAGGTGGACATGTCCAAAGATCTCTCTGAAATCCCGATGATCAAAAGCCCGGAAAAAAGGGAAATTTTGGGCTTGGGCTGACACAGGTGGCCGTGTCAGCCTGCTATTCTTGGTGTCACGCCCGTAGCCCCTTGAAACGGCTGGGGATGGTGCCTGACACGGGTGGCTGTATTAGGCCACTATTTTCCTTTAACACGCCCCCTTTTGCCTGACACGACCCGTGTCAGCTGACATGGGTGGTCGTGTCAGGCCTCCTGTATCGGGGTTTTCCACTCCTTTGCTTGCCGGAATCTCGCATTGTCTTGCTCTGAGTTCCCTAGTTCTTCTACCTGGACCTGTCGGACAAAAACACAGCTATCCCACGCATAAAATCACGGAAATATAAATAAAATGTAACAATGAATGAAAATGCTTAAATATTATACCGGAAGTAAAATTGCCTTGAAAAGTATAAAAAATGCTTGCATAGTGTCTCAAAATCCTCGATTTCTTGTCGAATCAGTAGCGAAAACTTAGTGCAAATGGTGACTGATCAATGAGTCTTTATAAGACAAGAATTAAAGTTAAATGTTCTATTATTGCGATTTAAATGATTCTGTTGTGATGATACCCTAAGTGAAGGTGAGAATGCAATGACAGGTGTTGTATGATGATTATTTTATGCTGTGTGTTTTCTAAATGTATGTGTTTTTTTTAAAAGGTTATCATTGGTGACACCTTGAATTGTCGATTAATGATTCATTTATAAGTTTCAGGGTTTAGGGTGTTACAACTTCCACTCAGGAATACTCAAAGGTTGCATCAATCCAGATGGCGTATAACGCTCGATCTTCGACTTCTGACAAGTCAAATAAGCATACAGAAACTTTGCAACATCTTTCTTCATACCCGACCACCAAAACATTTTCTTAAGGTCATGATACATCTCTGTGGCTCCAGGATTAATACTCAAACTACTCCTGTGACTTTCTTCCAAAATATTCTTTCTATGTTCCGGTACATCTAGCACACACACTCTGTCCCAAAACTTCATAATTCCATTCTCATCTACCTTGAATTCAACTTCTTTACCCTGATTAATTAGTACCAATCGATCAATCAATCCCAAATAAAACTTTTGACCTTCCTTGATTTCTTCTAGTACACGACTAGTCAACTTCATCAGACCCAACTTCACACTTTTAGGCGTTATCTCAGACACCAATCTAAGATCTTTGAACTGGTAAAAAAATCCATTTCTCTAACCATTTTCACCAGCCTATGCAAGGACTTCCTACTTAACGAATTTGCTACCACATTAGCCTTACCGGGATGGTAACTTAACTCAAAGGCATAGTCCTTAAAAAATTATAGCCACCTTATCTACCTCAATTTTAGTTCCTTCTGGTCAAACAGATACTTTAGACTCTTATGACCACTGAAAACTTCAAACCTTGAACCATACAGATAATGTCTCTAAACTTTAAGCATGAAGACTACTGCTTCCAACTCCAAATCATAGGTAGGATAATTCCTCTCACGAGTCTTGGGTTGTCTAGAAGCATAAGCTACAACTTGAACCTTCTACATAAGCACACCACCTAAACACGTCTTAGATGTGTTAAATACACCACAAAATATTTTCTCGCATCTTATAATATCAAAACTATCACTGACGTCAACCTCTTCTTCAGCTCTTGGATTTTTTTTACACTGAACATCCCATATATAAGCTTTCCCCTTCCAGGTCAACTGAGTTAAAGGTAACTCTAACTTCAGAAAACCTTCTATAAATCTTCTATAGTAACCAGCCAAACCCATAAAACTTTTGATCTCGATAACCTGACTTAAGAAACTCTCACAACAACATTGTGTCTACCTTAGACGGATCAACTACTATTCAACCACCAGAGATTACATGACAAAGGATGCTTACCTCTCTTAACTATAATTCATACTTGGAAAACTTAGCATATAACTTTTTGTCTGTTAGGGTTGTCAACATAACTTGCAAATGTTCTGCATATTCTTCACCTGACTTGGAATACACCATAATATCATTGATGAACACCACGATAAACTGATCCATGTAGGGGGTGAGAAATCATATTCATATATTCTATGAAAACTTCTGGTGTATTAGGCACATCGTACGACATAACTGAATACTCATAATGACCATAACAAGTTCTAAATGCAGTCTTAGGTATATTCTTTAACTTCACTCGAATATGATGATAACATGATCTCAAATCAATCTTGTTGAACACATAAGCACCAACCAACTGATCCATAAGATAGTCAATCCTAGGAAAATGATACTTATTTTAAATAGTAACCTTGTTCAATTTTCTATAATCCACATATAACCTCATGCCCCCATATTTCTTCTTAACCAACAACATTGGCGCTCCCCAAGGCAATGCACTAGGCCTGACAAACGTCTTCTCCAATAGATCCTCTAATTCCTTCTTCAGCTCGCTCAACTCTGATGCAAACATTCTATGCGGTGTCATTGACACAAGTCTAGTATCGGGTTCTAAATCTATGGCAAATAGCAGTTAACAAAAATAAGCATCGACAGTGTTCACACACATGCCGCACACCAGGGTATAAATAAGTTCGTAAAACCTAGGCCGAATGGACCGACCTACTCTGATACTAACTATGTAACACCCTAAACCTTGAACACATAATTTATAAAACATGAAGAGATTATAATCCTATGCTACATTTCTCAACATAACATTCTCAAATCACAATGGATGCGGAAATTAATATTCAACACAACTCCAAATGTCTCATAAATAGAAATTAACTTTATTTAATCATAAAATAGTTAATTCAACAACTTGCAGAAAGAAAGAAAAAGGTATTCACAACCCAATGTTACACTATCAGAGGGACACACATAAAACTAAATTATGCAAAAGGTAAACAACAAAGAATGCCAACTATTTCATCCTCCAATACAAGAAATAAATAAAGGTCCTTAGTCTTTACCTGAGTATCTGCACCATAGGTTTAAGAACAACACATAAACAAACATAAAAGTGGTGAGAATTACATTTCATATATTAGCGATGTATAAACAACAATGGTAGTATATTATCACAGTTAAATCAACCATACAAATCTAACAATAAAATAATTAATCAACAAATGCAATTATGTATGCAATGTATTCATCTCATCAACTTCCATGCATGTGGTACCAATATTTCGAATATCTAGAGGTGTGTTATTGAAGTATCGAACTCGTCACTTTGACCTAAGTTCTACTCGTCACTGGTCCGAAGTACCACTCATCACTGGACCGAAGTTCTACCTATCTTTGATATACATAATGCATGAATGCAACAAACAATACAAATAATCATCCATAATCCTTCAACTCCAATCTTTGTCACTAGATATAAGGCATACACATCACTGGTTCCTTCAAACCTAAACACATCATCATCAATTATTGTCGGTGTAACGCGACGTCACTGATTCTCCTAAACCTAAACATCACATCACTGGTTCTTTCTAACCTAAACATACAACACACAAACTCTAACAACTAGAGTAAACATAAATATCGGCTAGTCTAAAAAACAATCCTCAACATTCAACCATACATATTCAAAAGATATTCAACAATTAAACAACACCCAATATAATTCATACTAACAACTTGTTATTCATAGGTTTAAGGGTTACAGACATACCCTTTAAGACTTTAATACAACCTTAATTTAACTCAATTATTTACCGACTCAACTCTAAACATATCAATAAGTCAAAACCAAGTTATTTATAAATGTATTCAAAATCCTTAAATCGCTCCAAGGGTTTCCCTAAACCGTTTCCCCTTCAAGTGTACCATAAGGGTCCCTAAACCCTTGATTTAACTCTAAAATAAAATGTTTAACTACACAATAGCGCTAAATATTATAGAATTATGATAAAGTTATTAAAATATCCAATTGAAAGTTTCTTTAACCCTCTTTAAAACACAGTTAATTGCATCTTGATCGGAGTTATGAAACTCTAGTTACGCGTGAAACAAGATGACCAACACATGGCTGAAATTTTACTATGCTTGAGGTATAAAAACTAGAGAACTGCTATCGTTGTAGCTCTACCCAACCCAATTCCCTGATTTCAACAAAAGGATTACCATATTAGCTTTCTAACATAATAGACCGCACCTGAAACAGACTTACGAAACTCAAGTTACACATGAAACCAGACAATCAATCTCCTTCTATGTTTATCTGCAATTTTGTTCTCTACAACAATTTCAGAATTTTATATTTTCATTCTTATGGTGATTCAAACTCATAAATCAACATTTTCTCATCAGCAACAGTATTTACTCATCACAACTCATAACTCATCAATCACAAAATCTCAACACATATCATATTAATTAATAACATCATTATCAACAAAAAACTATGTGGCATCAATCCGAATATTTTAACATATATCATATCAATTAAAACATCCATATCAATAAAGGACTACATGGCTTCAATCATAATATTTTAACACATATCATATGATTTCAGAAATTAACAAAGTACGAAAAATTAGGATTAACAACAACAATCCTAAGAGGTTTTGCATAAACACCTTCAAGGTTCAATTCATTCATCAATAGGGGAAACATAAAATATAAAAAGGTAAAGAGGATAAGGAATCCCCACTACCCCTCATGCTTAAAACCCATATTATTGGAAAAAGGTTGAAGCTTTGGCAATGGAGACTCTTCTCCTACTCTTGCTCTGCTAGGGTTTTGCTCGCAACTCAACTAACACATTATTTCACCAAAAAGCTCCATTTTACTCTCTCTCTCTCTCTCTCTATCTCTCTCTCTCTCTCTCTCTCTCTCTCTCTCTCTCTATACTTAAGTAAAGTCAAATTTTTATTTTATAAATTCCCTCAACTCCTAATAATTCCATTCGCTTCCCTTAATTTTATTAATTTATATCTTTCTCCCCCAAATCACAATTTCGCACTTTCTACACTATTTAAATAAATAAAATATAGGTAATTTATATTAAAACCCAAAACCCTCAATAATACTAATTAAATTAAATTAAATCACTCTAAAACTCAAATAAAATATTAAAATCAAAATCGGGGTGTTACATAAACTATGATGAACCCTTTTCACCAGCTGCAATGCTCAAATTTGTTCGGATTTTACTTGATATTGTTGCATATCATGATTATGAAATATGACAAATGGATGTTAAGGTTAATTTCCTTTATAAAAATCTTCTCAAGGATGTCTACATAACACCGTTAAACCTTGTTTTACAGGTGATATACGTTTGACAAGGACATCTACTTTTGATGATGACAACTTTGATGACATCTATGATGACAAAATAATGATAGTTCAAGCATGAACGATTAAATAGATAAAGATTAAAACCTATATTTTGGGGTTGATAAACTTGACTATCTGATGATGTACAATAAAGAATGCAACTAAAGCCTTATCTCAAGCCATTCAAGCATGTGTCAACATTGAGAGCATTATCCGACAAAGTCTTGAAGCAATTTGGGGATCTCCTAATTTAGTAATGAATGAACGATTGCAAAGAAAAAGGACTTCATCGTGAAAGCATATGGATAAAGAACGTACACATACACACTGTAAGACCCTAATTTTGACCCTAAGATCCCTCATGGCATCATATCATTGCTCAGTACATTGCCTCAAGGATCATAGCATGTTTGGCTCCTTAACCCTAGGGTTGGGACTTGTGTGAGTGGTTTGAGACCACCAAGAATGCTTGTATTGTATATTATTTCTTTTTATTTTTGATTACTAACCAAAAGCACAAAAATATGTCACTAACTCTTTTTGTTTTGAAGCTCAAGTGATCATGTGCTCCATGCTCCTAGGAGGCTCCTAAGCTCAATGAAATGGCTAGATGAAGATGAGAAAAAGCATGGAAATGGTCCACAAAGTTCCTAATCATCATATATGTCTCCCAAGTGTCTCAATTTTTCAATTTTATCAAGATAACTCAAAGGGCTTGAGGCTTGTTTCCCAAGGAAACCCTAATTTCATTATGCTTTGACTGTGCCTTGCCCATGAAGCAACCTCAACCTATGATCAAATTTAAGCAAGGGAAGTTCTTTAATTCATTATTTTATGCATATATGAGCCTATGTGAGGCCCCTAAATCATTTATTCATCAAGATTGGAAGTTTGGCCTTGAAAAGTTGACTAGTCAAGTCATCTAACTAAACTGAAGATCACTGAGATACAACTTTTAATGTGTTTGTCAAATGAAGATGATACCAAGAGAAAAAATGTTCTTAATAACCATATGAACAACTTTCATGTTCATCAAAAATCTATTTGAAACTTGGAAGGTCATCATTCATTTCAAAACATTATAGGTCATTTTGGCTGAAACCCTAATTTTAGGTCAACTTCCCAAGGACCTAACTTCCTTAATTTTTATGATTTTTAGGTGAGACCAAATGTACTGGAAATTTTAAGATTTCTACTTCAAATGTTATGTTGGACAAAAGTTCATAATCCTGAAAGAAATACATGTGATAATACAAAACATTATAGGTCACTTTGGACCTAAGTCATTGAATTAAAAAAATGCCCATTTTCAAACGCCCATAACTTTCTGATGAAAAATCCAAATGATGCAAAAGGTAAGTCTAAGTTGATCATATTGAAAATATTTACAACTTTTATGTTGGAGGTTTTTCCATTTGAAGCTTGCATCATTGAAACAAAAGGGCTTGAAGATGCTTGCTCTTGGTGAAAATTTTCAAAGATGACTTAGACATGTTTTGTACCTAAACATTCACAACCAGTTTTCACTAATTTTCCAAATGTCAAATGAATTTTTGCCCAACATGACTTTTGTTCCCTATTTCAAGATCTTTCCAACCATTACTCACATTACTTTTTTGGACTTTCCATGTGTGAGTTTCGAAGAGCTTTCTATTTAGGTTCATTTTTGCATTTCACATTAAAACTTGATGTGCAAGCTTGTGCAATCCATTGTGCACGTCCAATTCATTTCCAGGTGGTATCAGCAAGGATTTGCACCCATCATTGGGCCTTACATGCGCCTGTACAGGCCCATGCAAGAGGAATTCAAATTCCATGCACACGAGGGAACCATGACTTGCAACCCTCCCCAGCTATAAATAGAAGCTCAATTCCATTCATTTGGCAACCAAGTGGAGATCTGAATTACTGCTGAATTGAAATCCCAACCCTCACTAAAGGAATTTTCAGTTTTCTCTTTCTCTTTCAAGCTTGAAATTCAACATCATTAGTTGATTTTGAAAGCTCAATTCCTTAACCTATTATCACCATCACACTTCCAGAGCAAAAGTAGACCAAGGGCTTGAAGGATTCGTGCTGTTTGAAGCTTCATTTCAGAGGTAGAACCTCAAACTTTTTTGATTTAGATCTTGCAATACAATGTGATTTTCTTTGGTTTGTGTGGTTTTTTGAAGTCCTCTCGCATGAGGCAAGCAAATGGTGGTCTTAATTGTTCAAATCGTGCCATTTCAGTTCATACACCATGATTTTCAAGCTCATATTTCTCTCTAAATAGGAATGGTGAGGATGATCTATGGTTACAGTGGTGATGTACATCACCTCAACTTCATTTTGATGTCCTCTTTTTTCATTTTCATTGCAATTTATTTTCCTGCGCGTGGTGGCCGAAAATGGTTAGATCGCCGGAGAAGATGGTGGTTTCCACCACCATCGTCATGTGTTTGCTTCAGAGCCATTGGATCATGCCTCAACGTTTTAATCACGAGCGTCCAATGTGTTTACTCGTTTTAATGCCATGTGCTGCGTGTTTGACCAGGGCACACCATGTATCCGCGCCTCTGAGCCCTTGATGCCTTGCCACGTCAATTAATGAAATGATATGATGGTGCTGGATTTTTCTATTTTTATTATTTTCTTTTAATTTCAGTTAATTCCTTTTATTTTCAAAAATTCATAAATATTTTATTTGAAGTCACAAAAATATGAGACCAATGCCAAAAAATTTCTTGAAAAATCTAGTTTCATATTTTGATTTTTAATCATTTTTGTGACTTCATTTAATATTTTTTGTGAGTTATTTGCTTTTTAATGGTTTTAATTCATTTTTAAATACTTTTTGATATTTGAAAAATCCAAAAATATTTTCCTAACACCTATGGATCATGATGAATCAATGAAAAATAGTCTCATCAATTTCTTATTTCATTTGAGATTTTAATTCATATTGTGTTATTTTTCATTGTTTTTAATTGTTTTAAAATGGTTTCTAATTTCAAAAATTGTTGAAATTTTTTGTCAAAGCTTGTTTGACCATGTTAGACCTATGAGAATTTAATTGGACTTGTTGAAGTTGATTTGAATTAAATTTGAGGTTTGACCATATTTTGTTTATTTTGTTTTTGCATTTATTTTTAATTCAAAAATACCAAAAAAATTATGGTTGACTTGTTGACTTGTAATCTTCATTTATCTTCAGTTTGGCTTTGATTGATGATGACTTGGTGCATATTTGATCAATTTGAATTAGATACTTGATTTCTCTTTCCATTCATTTCATCTTCATCCATTTCTTTTTATTTTGGCCAATGAGTTAATGTCTTATGGTTGGTCTTGACAAATGAGAGGTTTAACCTTCTTTGATCCAAACCAAACTCAACTTGATCCAAGATCAAGTGAGTTGCTTTGTGTCCATGATAGGTTGCTTCTTGGTCAAGCAAAAAATCTAAAGTCCATACAAGGCCTCTCCCCTTTTGTTTTGGCATGGCAAGTTTGTGGAGCTTGGCTTACTAGTCATGATCTCTAACTTGTGTTTATTTGCCTATAGTTTTATTGACCGGCCTTAGATAGGTGTGACTACTACATTAGTCCACTTATGATTGCTTAACATAGCGCTACATTGTCTTATGACAAACTAACATAACCATACTAATTACTAACTTTAATTTGAGCATTTAATTTCTTGCCCTTTACTTTAATGCATTTTATTTCTTGCTCATTTATTCATATTGCTTTTCATTTTTCTCACTTGAGCATATATTTTATGTTTATGTCATTTTCCTTTTGCTGATTTGAGCTCATTATTGTATATAAATATATTGTAGTCTTGTGTTTGTTTTGTCTTTGTTTTGTGTGAACCTAATGCAAAAAGGAGAAAGGACTTAGAATTAGGACTTACCTATGCTTAAAGGAGTTCAAGAGAAACTAGGCCTCATTCCTTTAGAATGCTAAACTTGTTGAAGAGCAACTAGGCCTCATGCCTTTAGAATGCTAAATTTCAAAGTTGACTTTAAAGGACTTCTCATCTAAAATTATTTTTTGTCCATTCCTCTTATTATGTTGTGAACTTTTTGATGTTTGTTCTTGTGTGATAGGGATTCCATCTTGAGATAGTAAAGAGGACCATTGTCATGAGTAGCCAAGTTAAGAGAGACAAGCCAAATGGAGATCCTAGGAGCTTGAATCTAAATTGTGTGATTGCTTGATTGTGTGCTAAGTCCAAAGGAAAGGAGCATCTTGAATCATCTCTATGATTTCAAGAAAAGGAACTCCAAGGGTTTTATCTTTTCTCTCTTATCTTTGCATGCTTTAGGACTAGCCCTTCTCTTCTTCTCCCCACTCTAACCAAGCCAAAATCTTTTATTTCAAACTTTGACATTGTTCCAAATTAGAAACCTAGGCCTCATGCCTTTGATTTTTCAAAACTCTTTTCATCAATACTAATTGTGAATAAATCTTAATCCAACTTTGACTTCATTTTGTAAATAAATCTAAATTGTAAATATAACTCACTTCAAGTTGTTTTTGTGGTTTCAATGGCCACTTAATAAAACTTTTCAAAAACATTAGTCATAGGTTTGAGTTATCATAGTGGTTGATGTAAATCTCACCTCATCCTTAGTGATTAGATTATAAGTCTTCCATGATTATTATAGGGTTAACCCCTCACTAGTATGTTGAAGCTCTCCTCACATGGTGGATTGTTGGTATAGGTTGAGTTTTCTCCCTTTGATAACAAAATACCTTAAGGCTTTTGATCAAATCAATTCACCAATCTTTAAGATTTTTACCCCAAACTAAGAGGTTTTGATCCTACCTTTGTGATGGTACGTAGGCAATGGGTTCATCCATTCAAACAACAAAATTTGTAAATATAATCTATTCTCTTCTCATCCCTCCAATCTTTTGCACAAATCTTTTCACAAATACCAACCTACAACACATATTTGCAAAAAGGGTTCCCTTAGAGTACTAAGGATGTTTTGGGTGCGTAAAACCTTCCCATTTCATAACCAACCCCCTTACCTAGATCTCTGAAATTTTTATTAGTTTTTTATTTGAAAAACTTCTTACCTTGGCCTTTGTTCGCTTTTTAGCCTTTCCTTTGGATAAATAAAAGTGCGGTGACGACTCGAATTGTATGTTTACTTTTGGTTTAGTCAATAAACCTAAAGGTAACGAAAACCCCGCTACACACACACATACACACACACATTAAACTATTTTAAAAATGCTTTACCTAAAGAAAATATTTTGAAAAACATATGGAAGTTGAGTCAGATGAAATTAGAAACAGTCAAAATAGCTATATATGCCAAAAAATGACTTTTTTAATTGATTAGAATTTTTTTCCAATCAATTAGAAATATGAAAACTTAAGGTCCAAGCTGTCTTTAAGGCGCCTTGATTCTGTGCAATGGCTAGATATCTTAAACTTCCTTTTTGAGAAATTACAAAAAGATTATTTTAACGATCTAATTGATTATGAATATGCTCTAACCGATTAGATAGTGATAAAAGCATTATTTTCAAATTCCCTTTTGAGTCATCCCCTAGGTTATAAATAGAGGTGCGATTTCTCATTCTTATCAATACAAAATCGTGTTTTGACACTTTCATCTCTCACACTCTCTCTAAATATTTCTTTAACTTTATCTCACTATGCTTTTAGCCTAAGTGCTTTTGTGAGAAAAGTCCTTTTGTGAATGAGATTATTTTTGTAATTCTGGAAAGGATAAAATTGTAAAATTCATGAAGGTAATCTTGTGTATACACCTTGGTTGAATACTATCCATTTAAGGATTTGTTTGGGTTCGAAGCTAAACCCGTAAAAAGCTTTTTCATATGAGATTCTGTGATTCAGTCGTAGTTTCGGTTGGAGATCATCCCGTGTTAAAATCTCCAAGGTTCTTGGCCAGCCCAATGTTAAAACCAAGATAAGTTGAAGCTTAGCCTGATATTAAAATATTCATGGGTTTGAGGTCAACCCGATGTTAAATTCTCATAGGTTTTTGGTTATCTCATGTAAAACCAAGGTTTTGAGCTCAAAGGTTTTGGAACATGAAGATTAACCGCTCCAAGGTCCGTGTTTGTGGAGAGAAGACTAACCGCTTAAATCCACCGTTTGAGAATGAAGATTAGGGATTAGGGATAGGCTGCTAAGCTAGGGGTGTGAGAGATGAACATCTGCTCACTAGTTGATAACGATCATTAGGGATTGCCGATTTACTGTATATGTTATTTTTGGAAGAATCACGGTGAGTGAGCTTACTGGAGAGATACTTTGTTGAAAGGAGCTTGTGGAAAGGTTACTTACTGGGGAAGGCCAATAATTATCTCGGCTCGGGAAGTTGTACTGATCTAGCTGGAGATTGGACTTCTAAGAGCGGTCACAAATTTTGTGTTATGTTATGCATGTTCAATGCGGATGCATGTTTTTGAAGTGATGTATGTACTTATGCATGATGCATTATTTGGGCTAACTCCTATTTTATGATATGTATGATGAATATGTGAAATTGCGGGATTTGTGAGAATCGAGGTTTTTGTAACATTCCAACTCTCTGACCCCTTGAGACTTTGATATGTCCATGGCTAGGCCATGATGCTCTTGATGCATGGGAACGTGTTATTAAAAGGAAGAAACTTCCATGTTGGTTAAATTGTGACTTTTGATTAGGACCCTGCGTCTTGTTTAGGATGTAATGTTGGAAGTATATGATCCCTCTAATGTTTCGAAATCGTAGTAAAATGATGTTTTCAAAAAGACTTTTATCATGCCCGATGTTTTAATTTATTATTCACAAATAATTGATATTTTGTAATCAAGCGGAAAAATTGAAAACAAGTAAATAAGGCTCAAAAAATGACTTTATTTATTGAGAAATTTGACCCGTAGATGGGTGATAGTACATAAAGAAGCAATTCCCGTAAGGGGAGATTACTGAAAATCTTAAAGATGTAAAACCGAAAATGAAAATAGACTACTTTATGTTCCTACTGAATTCAACACATGATATTGTCCATACGTCTTCAAATTCACGATACTTCGCTTTCGAAGATGATGATTGAATTGATTGCTCCCATCTGAATTCCTACTATAGTATGACTCAAGTACTGCATTCATAGGTCTTTTGGATATCCCTAATTTTTTCCTAGACCGTTATTTTCGAGTGTTAGTCCACCGGGCTGACATACCATTTTTTTCCTAAGCGGCCCTTTTGGGTTTTCGACTTATCGGGTTATTATTTTATAGGTCTCTAATTTTTTCCTGGATCACTCCTTCAAGTTTTCGATCCATCAAGACACCCTAATTTTTTCCTAAGTCGCCCTTTTGGGTTTTCAACTTAGCGGAGTTTTATCCTTTTTTTCTAGGCATAGTATTTTCTGCCTGCATCGGAGTTTACAAATCGTGGTAACTCCGATCCATCCATGGTTGTGAGAATTAAGGCTCCGCTAGAGAAGGCCTTTTTCACGAAGTATGGCCCTTCATAGTTTGGGGTCCATTTTCCGTGAGGATATTTATGGATGGGTAAGATTTTCCTAAGCATTAGGTCGCTTTCTTTAAACAAACAAAGACAAACTTTCTTGTTGAATGCTTTCTTCAGCCTTCACTAATATAATTGTCTGTGACATACTGCAACCTTACACTTCTATTCTATGAGGTTTAATTGATCGAATCTTGTTTGTACCCATTTTGCCTCTTCTAATTTAGTCTCCATCGGGACTCTCAAAGATGGGATCTCGATTTTGATAGGGAGTACCTCTTTGGTGACATATACCAAAGAGCAAAGGGGTTGCTCTTGTCGAAGTGTGAATGGAAGTTCTATAGCCATGTAGTGTGAAAGGTAGCATCTCATGCCAATTTCTGTAGGTTTCAACCATCTTCTGGATGATCTTTTTGATATTCTTGTTAGTTTCCTCTATCGCGTCGTTCATCTTTGGCATGTAGGGTGATGAGTTATGGTGTTAAATTTTATCACTTTTGCATAACTCGTCCATTACCTTGTTATTTAGATTCAACCCATTATCAGTGATTGTCTTATTAGGAATGTCGTATCGACAAATAATCTCTTTCTTGATGAATTGTGTGATCACTTGCCTTGTCACATTGGTATAAGAAGCAACTTCTACCCACTTGGCGAAGTAATCGATAGCAACCAGAATGAATCAGTGTCTATTCATAACTTTTGGCTCGATCATCCTGATTATGTTTATACCCCACATGGAGAAAGGCCATGGAGCAGTCAGGACATTCAAGGGAGTATGTGGCATGTGTACTTTATCTGCATAGACCTAACACTTGTGACATTTATTGACATATTTGAAGTAATCGGTCTCCATAGTCAACCAGTAATACCCTGCTCTGAGAATTTTCTTAGCTATGGTGTGTCCATTGGCGTGAGTGCCAAAGGATCCTTCATGAATCTCTTTGATAAGCATGCCTGCTTCATATCCATCCAGGAATCTGAGCAAGACCATGTCATGATTTCTTTTGTAAAGTACATCACCATTGAGGAGGAATTGGGATGCCAGTCTTCTGAGTGTTTTCTTATCTCAACTTGAAGCATTTGCATGGTACTCTTATTTCTGAAGGAACTGTTTAATGTCGTAAAATCAAGGTTTATTATCCATTCATGCTTCCTTTACTATGCAATATGCCGGTTCATCCAAACATTGAATCCTTATAGAAGGTGCTTCATTGTACCACTTAAATTTGAACATAGATGATAAAGTGATCAGGGCATCTTCTAGTTGATTCTCTTATCGAGGAATTATAGCGGTAAATTCATGACCATCAAGCTATGGATAAACTTGACGTCAATAAAACCAGAGTCGCCACCGCGCTTTTATTGTTTCCAAAGGAAAAGGGAAAAGTATGAACAAAACCCAAGAATAAGAAGTTTTCAAATCAAAACTAATGAAATGCCAGAGATTACAAGTAAGGGGGTTGGTTACGCGGAGGGAAGGTGTTAGCACCCAAAGTATCCTAGGTACTCCTAGGGAGCCCTTTTTTATGTATGCATATGTTTTTGGTATAAAAGATGTTTGATAAAATATAGAGTGTGGGGATGAGAAAAGAATTCATTGGTTATATTTATGTGTTTGACAAGAACTTCGATCTTGTGCCTACGTACCAACATAAAAATGAGGGATCAAAACCTCGTAATCCGTGGTAAAAATTTCAAAGAAATTGGTGAATTGCTTTTAACAAAAGTTTTAAAAGAGGGCACAAAAAGGCCAAGCATTTAAATGATGTTGTTAGTTCTTTTTGTCTTTTTAATTTTAATGTCAATATGGTTAAGTTTATTTACAAGTTTGATTTAAGAAAAGGTTTTAAAAATTCAATGGCATAAGGCCAAAGTTTCTAAATATTAAAACATGTCTAAGTTTGAATCACCAGCAAAGAAAGTTTTTGAAAAGAGGGAGAAGTTTTGAAATTTAAGAAATGGGAGGAGATGAAGAGGCTATCCTAAGCACAAAGTTAAAAGTTAAGAGTTGAAAAGGTCTGACAAATGAGATGTAATCCAACAGACAAGAATGTCATATAGAAACCCATTTTCCTTTTGGACTTTGACCAAGCAATGATCAATAAGCAATGAGAAATATCAAAACATTATCAAGATTAAGGCATTAAATAAAGATAGCCACATCCAAGCAGGCACTCCAATAGCTAGCAATCTTCAAATGTCTTCCAATGTATCATATGAAATATTCCTTGATCAACTTAAAACAAAACATCAGACATAGACAAATAACAAAATAAGCAATTAAGCACAAGGACAGTGTAGGAGATGAATCAATGGCAACACAAGGTCTTGCATCAGATGAAAGTTACTATCAAAGATAGCTAAGTCTCAAAATGTTGGCATTGGCCAGGTCCTTTAGCATATGGAGGGATGCCTAATTCAAAATCCAAAAGTTCAGATCAAGTTCCAATAGTCCACCAAATGTTTTTTTAGGGTTTTTCTTGTTATTAAATGTTTTAAGGTCCTAAGACCACAAACAAAACAAAATCAAGCAGACAATATATAAAATCACAAGATATGGCTCAAATGAGTAAAGTGAAAATGGCCATGAAGAATGAGAGACCTACAATCTCAGTTACTAGAATGTTATGCCTTGAGGGTCAAATTTAGCTCTATGTTAAGCAATCGTAATTGAACTTATATAGAAGTCACAAATATCTAGGTCGGACAATATAAATATAGGTGTTAATGTATGTTAGAGACTTGGTAGAAAGAACCAAACTCCTAAAACATACCACACACTAAAAGGAAATGGGAGAGACCTATCTCAGTCATACTTGTATTGATTCATCTGACACAAGGTCATTGATGAATCCATTAGCATTTAGAAATTATAGATTTCATTGGTCAAATGAGGGAAATGGGGAAGAATAGGGATGAAGATGAAGAGGGAGGGGAAATAGAAACATAAATTGATCATGAGATGAATTTCACCTGATCAAAACCATCCATTCATTTTGGGAAATGAAATGTACATTTCATCAACCCCCTAAATCTAATGGTTTTGATCCAACAAAAGTAAAATCAACCATGACTAAGGTCCAAACAGAAAGTCAAACATTACAAGATCATAAAAATGACTCAACTTAATTTTTAAACATTTAGTCAATTAAAAATCACATTAAAAATGAATTAAAATACATTTTAATTTGGACAAAACCTCTAATCCATTCAAAACACCAAATAAACGGCCAAGGGATTTATCCTATGTCAAACAAGGACAAAGGATCTTAGACAAAAAATTTCATAATTTTTAAAATGTCAAAATTATTTTTTAAACAATTAAAAATACGTACAAAAACATTTAATTCATGAAAAATACCAAAGTTAATCCAAAAAATAATTTTAACTCAGAATATGGAAGAGAAAAATATTTAGAGATTTTTTGGTGAAAGTCCCATATTTTGTAGATTAAAAATAGATTTATTATGAATTAAACAAAATAAGGCAATTAAATGAAAAATCAGAAAATACAAAAAAAAACAAGGGCCATCAGATCTCCCTCATTAATTGAGGTGGCAGATCTGATGGCCACGCGCATGGGGAGCACGATGCACCAAGGTCAATATGCTGCAAACAGAGTCAAACAAATCAAAGGCCCTGATTATAACATTTAAACATGATCAAGTGGTTGGAAAGTTGCCAACGCACCACCGGAGCCTAGCTCCGATCTTCTTTTCTGGTGGACCTCACCAGACTGGTCCACCACAAACTACCATAAAAATGAAAAGTGAGGACATGGTTTTAAAGTAAAAATGCTCAGGAGCACGAAGCTGACCTTCATTTCTTCCAATTCCAAGTATAATGAAAGATATACGGATTTGAAATTTGAGGTTCATGATCTGAGTTGCTTCGTTTTAACCTCAAAGCAACTCAACCTTGTTGCCTACATTGGTAGGACTTCAGCAAACCAAAAATCAATCAAAATTGTTGAGAAATGAGGGAGAATCGAAGAAGATAAGTTTCTAAAATTTCACATTTGAGTATCTTCAATTCAGCTTGATCTTGCTTCCAATTTGGTTTGGCTTGACTCTAGAAGCTTGCAGGAAGTGAAATGGATCAAAGAGAGGCTTGGATTCTTGGAGTTTCAATCTCAAAATAGAAGGAGATTTGAAACTCGATTTCAAGTGAAATCTTCAAGTTTATCCTTTAATGGAGGTTAGGGAGGCAATGGTTCATAGCTTGGGCAAACAGGGATCCTCATTCTGATCACCAAGGTCATGTATATATAGGGTATCAAGTTGCTTTTCACACACTTTCAATTTTTGCCAAATTTAGCAAGTTTGCTTGCATGGATGCATGGGCGTGTATAAGGCCCAATTCATGATGCCAAATGATCCAACATTTTGTGCTAATCAACCTGAAATCATATCACATGGTCATGCATTATGGAAATGAATTTTAAACATAGATCTTACCAAATGAAGCCTTGTAAAGAACCCATGTGCAAGTCCTTCAAATCTTGTCCAAATGAAGTGATCTTGGACTTTTTAGAATTCTGACATCAAGGCGAACAACTTTCATTTTAAACACTTTTCCATTTGTAGCTTGGATCATGACGAATTTTGAGAAATCAAACATATTTGAAAATTTTCTAAGTACCAAGTCAAATGCCCACTTCTTCCATCTTGAATAACTTTTTCTACGAGCTTCAAATGAAAATGGTTCCTTCACAAAATTTGTATCTATTTCATCCCTATTAAATTTTGTCATAAATTTGACCTCATTTGGATTTGGCATAAGGGAGTTATGCATTTTAGAAGTTGAGGAAAATTGCTTATTCAATGATGATGGCCTAAAATGACATATAATGTTTCCTCTTGGTACATGATCTTGCAAGTTGAATTTTACATTTCTCAATAATAAAAGTTGGAGAGGACATCTTGAAATTGATCATGAAACTTGGATATCCTTTATCTCATAAAAATAGAGAAAGTTATGGTCCTTGGGAGTTGACCTCCTAACTAGGGCACAAACAAAATGACCTATAATGTTTCACCATAAAAAATGACTTTCCAAGAAAACCTAGATCTTGATATCAACATGAAAGTTGTTTGTAATGTCATAAATAGTAATATTTCTCTTGGAATAATTTTCATATAACAAATATTGTAGGAGATAGGGTCTAGGGAACCCAATTTTTGACTAGTTGACTTTCTCTAGTCAACCACCTTGGACCAACTTGCAAACTTGAAGTTCTATTGATATTTGAGACTCATGGAGGATCATATATGTATAATATGATGTATGATGAAGTATAACTTGATATATTTGATCAAATATTGAAGAAACTTGTTGAGGAAGTCACACAAGATACCCAGATGAATTAGGGCTTCCAAGGCAAACAAGCTTCAAACTCTTGATGAATTCTTGATCAAAATGATAAATGAAGATCATAGGGATCCATATATGGTGTCTAGAACCATTTTGAACCATCTCTTGATTGATATCCATGCACTGAGGGTCTCAAACCCTAGTTGTGAGCTTGATGAAGCATAGGTGGACACACACACTAGCTACAAAAGAAACAAAGCTATACATTGACATATTTTTGGTATTTTGGTTAGTAAAGAAAGAAAAATAAAGTATTATACAATCAAATGTGCTTGGTGATATATCCCAATGCAAACCCAATGAATGAGGGGGTAAGGAGGATGCCAAGGTGTGATCCCAAAGCCAATGCATATGATGAGATAGCATGAGGGATCTTAGGGTCAAAATTGAGGTCTTACATCTACCCTTATTTAAGAACATTCTAGATGAGGAAGTGAAGGTTAAAATCTTCATATCAACTCAGTAGAATGGACTTAAATAACAACATCTATAAATAAATTTTGGTCCCTAAGAGACCTCATGATGCATATGATATGAATGTTAAAATAATCTTTGTGAGGAATATATTGCCACAAAGGAAAAGAATTCGGAGAGATTGAAAGTCCACAAGAGCGTAATGCATTCCATAAGGAAAACACACTGGCGAGACAAAGACTCTGGGGATAAAAGTTGTGTGTAGGCCAGGCTATGACCTAAAATTGTTGGGAGGCACGAGGGGATTTCCATGAAAACAAATCAATGGAAAGACTCGATCTGGGGATAAGGAAAAAGTATACAGGGGATGAGAATAAGTCAGAACAAAGCTGGAATACTCAAACCAAATAGGGGATGGCGATTTCACTGAGGAAATACGCGCTCAAACTCAACTGGGAAGAACACACTTCAACACAGGATTAAAAGAGATACATTACCTACTACCGGTTACTGGGTAAGGATATAATACACTATGACAGAGGGACATCCGTTATCAGTTAGGGTAAACATATCAAGGATGATTTGCTGAGGAAAAAGAGGTGTATCCATTACCGTCTACTGGGTAAGAATAACCTACTGGGGGAGAAAAGATCAAATAGGATTTACAACTACCTGTTATTGGGCAGAAGACCAAAAAGAGAGTATTTGTCACTAGTTAAAGTGAACATATCAAGGATAAACTCGAAGTAAGAATATCCGTCATCGGTTAGGATGAACATATCAAGGATAGACCACCTGGGGAATAAGGAAGAATATCTGTTACCGGTTACGGTAAACATATCAAGGATAAACTGGCGGGGAGAAATAGGAATTACAACTATCCGTTATTAGGCAGAAGACCATAAGAATAAAGAGAATCCATCACTAGTTAGAGTGAACATATCAAGGATTAACTCTAAGGGGAAAAGTAGGATTTATATCTACCAATTACTGGGTAGAAGACCACAAAGAGGAGAAAATCCGTCACCGGTTAAAGTGAACATATCAAGGATTAACTCTATGGGGTTTAAAAGTAGGGATTACAACTACCTTTTACTGGGTAGAAAACCAAAAAGGAAGAATATCCGTCACCGGTTAGGGTGAACATATCAAGGATAGACTTATCGGGGAAACGTGAAAACGAATCCGCTGGGGAAAACAAAGGAAATAGATTACATTTTACCGGGTATTGGGAAAAAGTAGTGTACTCAACATCAAGACGAATATTACCAGTTACTGGGTAATAGACTCTCGAATACCAAAAGATCTATCTAGGTAAAAACTAGAAATAAACGATCAAACAAAGACTCAACCCAATGAGGATATAACTCAGGGGGAGTGGTTCCATCCAGATAATGAACTAGGGAGGAAACTGAAATAATAGTCATCCACGAGGAAATAACTTAGTGGGGAATAAAAAAGGTTAAACTCCTTCTGCTTAAGGGGCTTACACTCTACAATTTAATGGAGGATAGACACACCAAATCTGCATAGGATAACAATATCACAAAAGCAGGGGACCAGAAGAAAAATCAATGCGATAAGTTGCATAATGAAATATCTGATGTTGTGTTTTATGCATGAATATGTGTGAATATGATTATGATTATGTTGACAAAATAACACAAAGGATACAAATAACGAAGATTTGAATCATCACTGCAACATTAGGCTAATCTCAACAAGATGGAAACACCAACTGGAGAATCTGCTTGGGATGAAAATAAATCATCTAGCTCGGAATAAATCAACTCTGGTTGGGGAAAGACACGAAGAACATGCTTCCAATCAATCACGATAAACTCTATGGGGAGAGAGCGCTGCTGAAGGATGATCAACCAAACATGCCGAGGATAGAGAATGATCTATTGAGGATCCAAACTGTCAACACTACGGGGAATTTTAAGTCAACACCATGTCAAATGGGAGACAACCTTGCAGGGGACAAACCAACGCTGCTCAGAACCAAATATTGCCGGAAATGAGGGAACTTTCATCAGAAGACGAACTCCGTCGGGGATTCAAGAGGTAAAACTCTGAGTGGGGAGTAGAGCAAATTGCTGGGGATGCTGTGACTTGCTCGAATAACCCAAAAACCGTCACACTCCTCAATAATCATCAAATTCTTTTCGGAAATTGTGAAATAAACCAATTCCAAGGCAAAGATAATCCGATCTGACTCACACATGGGAGAAAATGTCGCGGTTATCCAACACAAACAAGGGCAAATGGGGATCTGGAGACCAAATAAAGGTTCTAGGATACCTAGGGTCCAATTTCCAAAATCACGAACTGGGGAATACAAAACATGAACACTTCAGCTGAGGAATATGAAGTTGCACAGGAGACCGATCATTAGCTCAACCGGGGATGAGACCCACCAACTCTATTAGGGATGATAAATTACTCGGGAGAAACTCATCAACCAAGCTGGGGATAACTGACGAACTATTGGGGACGAAAATAGTTGCCAAACACACTACTTGGGGAAGACCAACAATGCTTCACACTTCAAGACTTACATTTCCTTAGATTGTTATTGACATTCCTTGCTGAAATCGATTACTCTTAAAGTGAATGCTTTTTTTTATATCATTTTATGAAAAATAATTATTCATTAATTTATTTCAAAATTATCATCATAAAAATTCAATTTTGTTTAACATAAGTAAATAAGAATATAAATAATTGGATAAAAGCTCAACTTTATTTAATAGAATGGTAGTCCACGAATGGCGGGACTCCATGGATCTTTACAAAGTTTGAGAATGGTAATTTACATGGAAAAGGGATACATTGAATATAATGATCACTACTCTCCCTACCAACTTTGAAATCCACTATGCTCTTGCCTTTGGTTAAGAATGACGAACCAGAACTTAAATGACTATTCCATACTGCTTCAAAGATCAGGACCAGCCGAGTCAGTTACTTGCCATAATCCCTAATTTTTGCCTAGATTTCCCCAAGGTGGGGTACTCAATCTACCGGGATAAATTTTTTGTTTTATGTCTCTAACTTTTGCCTGGACCTTCCTTTTGGGTTTTCAATCCATCGAGACGATCATTTTTGCCTAAGCCTCCCTTTCGGGTTTTCAACTTAGCGAGCTGTTCTTTTCTTTTTAGGCGAAGTATTCATTGATTGCATCGGCATTCACAGGACGTGTGAACTCTTCACCATCCATAGTTGTAAGAATCAAAGCACCACCTAAAAAGGCTCTCTTTACAATATATGGTCCTTCATAATTATGAGTCCATTTTCCCCTAGTATCAAGTTTGAAAGATAGAATCTTTTTGAGCACGAGGTCACCTTCTCTGAACACACGAGGCTTGACCTTCTTATCAAATGCTTTCTTCATTCTTTGTTGATATAACTGACCATGACACATGGTAGTCAATCTCTTATCTTCAATCAAATTCAGCTGATCATATCTGGTCTGGCACCATTCAACTTCTATCAACTTGGCTTCCATCAAAACACGTAATGATGGGATCTCAACCTCCACGGGGAGAACAACTTCCATTCCATAAATGAGAGAATAAGGGGTTGCCCTTGTTGAAGTAAAGATGGATGTACGGTACCCATGCAAAGCAAATGGGAGCATCTCATGCTAATATTTGTATGTCACAACCATCTTTTGGATAATCTTCTTAATGTTCTTATTCGTAGCTTCAACAACCTCATTCATCTTGGGTCTGTAGGGAGAAGAATTATGATATGCAATCTTGAAGTCTTTGCAAAGAGCTTCCACCATATTATTATTCAAGTTTGATCCATTATCCGTAATGATCTTACTTGGCACACCATAACATCATATAATTTGATTCTTGATAAATCGGACCCCAACCTGCTTGGTCACATTTGCATATGATGCCGCTTCAACCCACTTTGTGAAGTAGTCAATAGCCACTAAAATGAAACGATGTTCGTTCGAAGCTTTGGGCCCAATCATGCCAATCATATCAATTCCCCACATGGAGAAGGGCCATGGAGAGGAAATAACGTTCAATAGTGTTGGAGGAACATGAATTTTATCTGCATAAATTTAACACTTGTGGCACTTCTTCACAAACTTGCAACAGTCAGATTCCATCGTCAGCCAATAGTAACCTGCTCTCAACATCTTCTTTGCCATAACATGTTCATTGGAATGAGTACCAAAGGAACCTTCATGAACTTCAGTCATCAATAAATCTGCTTCGTGTCTATCCACGCATCTGAGCAAAACCATATCGAATTTTATCTTGTAAGGCACATCATCATTCAGGTAGAAGTTGTCAGCTAATCTTTTCAAAGTCTTCTTATCTTTCAAAGATTCCCCAGACGGGTAAATCTGATTTTGAAGGAAACATTTGATATCAAAATATAATCGCTTGTCATCTCTGACTTCTTCAATAACAAACATATGAGCTGGCCTATCAAGACACGTCACAGTCAAATTAGGAACTTCATTCCCAAAATTCGCCATAATCATGGTAGCTAAAGTTGCAAGAGCATCTGCCATCCGATTTTCATCTCGAGGGATATGATGAAACTTAACCTTTGTAAAGAGACTTGAAATCCTCCTCGCATAATCTCTATATGGTATCAAACTGGTTTGATTCATCTCCCATTCTACTTTGATTTGGTTCACCACCAAAGTTGAATCTCCATAGATGTCAAGATGTTTAACTCTGAAATCGATGGCCTCTTCAAGCCCCATAATGCAAGCTTCATACTCAGCCATATTGTTTGTACATTTGAAGGTCAATCTATCTGTAAACAAAAAATGAGTGCCTTAATGAGTAATAATCACTGCCCCAATATCATTACCATATGAATTAACAGCTCCATCAAACATCATGCCCCAACGAGAACCAGGTTCTGGCCCTTCCTCAAGCAATGGTTCATCACAATCTTTCATCGTCAAGTACAAAATCTCTTCGTTAGGAAAATCATACGGCACTGACTGGTAGTCTTCAATTGGTTGGTGGGCCAAATGGTCAACCAAGACACTGCCTTTAATAGCTTTTTGAGATCAGTATTCAATATCATGCTCGAATAGTAACATCTACCAACGGGAAATCCTTCCAGTTAAAGTGGGTTTCTAAAAAATGTACTTGATTGGATCCATTTTGGATATCAACCAAGTAGTATGATTCAACATATACTGGCGCAGATGCTTAGCAGCCCAAGACAATGGGCAACAAGTCTTTTCAAGCATAGAATACTAAGTCTCACAGTTGGTGAATTTCTTACAGAGGTAGTAAATTGCATATTCTTTCTTTCCAGGTTCATCTTGTTGACCAAGAACACATCCCATACTCTCATCAAGCACAGTCAAATACATGATCAAAGTCTTCTTTCAACAGGCGGAGACAGAATCGGAGGCTCAAGTAGATATTCCTTGATACTATCAAAAGATTTATAACAATCCTTGGTCCAATCACAAGACTGATCTTTCCGAAGAAGCTTAAATATAGGCGCACATGTGGTAGTCATATGCGATATAAATCTTGAAATATAGTTCAAGCGATCGAGAAAACCTCTGAATTGCTTCTTAGTTTTAGGCACAAGTAACTCTTGTATTGCTTTGACCTTGGCAGGATCAACTTCAATACTCTTCTCACTGACAATAAATCCCAACAACTTACCAGAACGAACACCAAAAGTACATTTATTAGGATTCAATAGGAGTTTATATTTCCTCAAACGCTGGAACAACTTCAACAAATGCTCAACATGCTCTTCTTCAACACTTGACTTAGAAATCATATCCTCAACATTAACTTCAATCTCTTTATGCATCAAATCATGAAAAAGAGTGGTCATAGCTCTATGGTATGTTGCACCAGCATTCTTTAAACCGAAAGGTATCACTGTATAACAGAATGTTCCCTAGGGTGTAATGAATATGGTCTTCTCCATATCTTCAGGTGCCATCTTGATTTGATTGTAACCGGAAAATCCATCCGTAAACGAAAAGACTTTGAATTTAGTTGTATTGTATACCAACATATCAATATGTGGCAGAGGAAAATCATCTTTCGGTCTAGCTTTATTCAAATATTTATAATCAACACACATGCGGACTTTTCCATCTTTTTTTGGAATAGGCACAATATTGGCCACCCACTGCGGATACTTGGAGGTAACAAGAAAATCAACATCAATCTACTTCTACACTTCTTCCTTGATTTTCACTGCCATATCAGGATGAGTTCTTCTCAACTTCTACTTGACCGACATGCATTCTGGCTTCAACGACAATCTATGCTCCAAAATCTCATAATCCAAACCAAGCATATCTTGATAGGACCAAGCAAACACATCTGAATAATCTCGAAGAAGATCAACCAACCCCTTCTTAGCTTCTGGACACAGTTAAGACCCAATCTTGACTTCCTTCACATCATCCTCGAAATCCAAGTTGATTAATTCAATCTGCTCTTCAAACGGCTGAATGGATTTTTCCTCATACTCAAGTAAATGGGATAACTCATCAGATACTTCTTCATCATCAATCTCTTCCTCAGCTTCAAACACACGGAAACCAAAGTTTGGAGAGGGAGTAGGATCATTATATTTAATGGGGTTGAGAACCAACCTGCATAATGATTCGATATTTTGATTTTAGAGAAGTGGAGTGCGAACAAATATTATGCAGATGGAAAGATTATTATTATTATTTTATGTTTTTTGTGATTACCATTTTCAGAAAAAGCAAAAAGTAAAAATAAAACATCATAGATGTGGATGAATAAAATTTTATTTTATTGATGATAATAATAAAAATGCCTAAAAATATTCACTTCTCCCTTAGGCATAGAAGAAGGATTTTTCTAAAAATAAAAATAAAATTACTTAGAACAGTGAATGACAGTAGGAACATCAACAACAACCCAATTGTTACAAGTCTGGCCATGCGTCACAAATTTGTCACACGCTTCATCTTCATCACCATTGTCCTCAATAATGGCAGCTGAGTGTTGATCATTTTCATGAATGAACCCTCCACTACGGAAAACAAGTTGCATAACCTTGACATTGGCGTTGAATTGTCTTGGTTGAAATCTTAGCCCGACTCTGTTCTTGTTTTCAGCGACCTCCACAACACGACCCCATTTATCAATGCTATCAGCCTAAATAGCTTCTTGCACATCTTTCAAAGAAGACATGAGTGCCCCAGTTTTCTTCATTTCATAAACAACAGATAAGGCTTGGAATGGCGTTCCAACCTCCTCTTTAGCATCAACATACATGAAAGATAACAAACAACTCTCCAAAAATGCCTTCTATCTACCAACAACGACAAGCTTGTCGTTCTTCACGAATTTCAGCTTCTAGTGTAGAGTAGACGTCACAACTCCAGCTTTATGAATCCATGGCCTTCCGGACAAGCAGCTATAGGCCGGTGGATATCCATTACCTGGAAAGTAATTTGGAAATCACTCAGACCTATCTTCACTGGAAGGTCCACTTTTCCTCTAACAATTTTACAAGAACCTTCAAACGCTTTAACAACCATGCCATTTGTCGCATTACGCGAAAAACCGGCGGGAAAAGAAAACAACAGAGCCGCCACCGTGCGTTATTTATCCCAAAAGAGGGAAAGGAAACGCTCGAAGTAAACCTGGAAAAGACATGGTCTCGCGACCAGAGAGAGATGGGATCGGGAGTCGGTTATGCAAGGAAAGGTATTAGCACCCCCTACGCATCCGTCGTACTCGACGGGATCCACGCACAAAAGGAAGGATAAAGGTTGCTAAACGCTGCTCAAACAAACATCAAACACTGGCTGAAAGAGACACAGAAAACAAAGAAACTAACTCGGCAGGATATCGCATCCTGGGCCTACGTAGTCTGTCAGGCACAGACATCAGAGTCGACGTAGTTCGGACTAGGGGAAAACGTGCTCGCTAGGATGTCACATCCTATGCATACGTATCTTCTCGAACTAAAGAAGAATTAGAGCACTCGTAGCTCGGCTAACGCACGCCAAACAAAACCACACAGGAAACCGACTGCCAATCGCTGGACTTACGTCAGACTCCACACAAACAGGAAAACATGGAAACCGAATGCCAATCGCTGGACTTACATCAGACTCCGAACCAACAAACACACACCGGAAACCAACTGCCAATCGCTGGACTTACGTCAGACTCCAACCAGAAAATGAGAAATAACTCACACAAACAAAACAAAAGGGCGCCCGGAGAGATCAGCTCATCTCCTACCTACGTACCTCATCTGGTATGAGGATCAGGGCGACGTAGTTCCCCTACACAGGGAAAGAACTTCTAACCTAACCAGAGACTGGGAAATGACATACTAGAAGGGAGACTAACTCGAGCCTAATAGTTATCATGTAAATTCACCATGGTCCTAGGTCAAAGTTTCTACCTAACTTGTACAGGGAGCAAGCTATCCTAAACAACAACTGAGTAAACACAAGCACAAATAGCACACACTATATACAAGCAAATTGGGCTCACACAGGGTTAAGCTTTAGTCGAGGGGTCATGTCAACCTCGACAAACAAGCCACTATAGCAGGGTGATGTTAGCTCTTAACCCTAACATTGAGAGTTAGGGTGAAGCAGATGAAATAGGAAGTGAAGATAAGACTTCACAGCTCTTATCCCTGGCCTGGGAGAGCTTCAGACAAATGAAAGTGTGGGAGTTCAGAAAGCTGAAACTCTTCTATCCACATGACTGACACAACAAAGATCTTGGGCTATTACCCACAATGCATCAACACAAGGTGTGTGAGCAAAGTGGATGACTCACTGATTAGCAGGA
This sequence comes from Lathyrus oleraceus, assembly GCF_024323335.1. Lineage (NCBI taxonomy): Eukaryota > Viridiplantae > Streptophyta > Magnoliopsida > Fabales > Fabaceae > Lathyrus > Lathyrus oleraceus. The sequence continues at coordinate 260,854,422 of NC_066582.1, forward strand.
GATGGACTACACATCTCTTGTATCTTCCAATGCCTCTTCACTTAGGAGGTCTTTGATATGTACAGGGGATGGACTAGACATCATGAGGATCATCATGCAAAAAATCCCAGGCCAATCAGATCAATATTCATGGAGATATGGATTTTTGAATGATTGGAAAAATAAAAACATGACATGAAAGCATATAGATGAATGGCATGATGAACATGTGAAAATGCAAAGGCCTAATTTGGAAATTGCTACAGCCAAGACTCGAACCGCGTTGCAATTCAAATCAGGCGCTCTTAAGTGAAACTCCGCGTTTCACTTAAGTCTACATGGCAATGCAAATGAATCCTGGCCACTCAAATAGCCACGCTGGTTAACATGCAGCCAATACATGAGCGCTAACACCAAAATACATGCATAAATACGCTAATGAAGATCAAACAACCTTCTGGAATTGAAAACCTAAGAAACTCATGCGTGTTCATCATCAATTTCCAGGTCAAGAACATTTTGGCACAGAAATTCACAAAAGTTATATCAATGGTTTCATCTTTCAGTGTACAACAACATGCTATGCTTGGATTAACCTAATTCTCATTATATCACAAGATTCGATCAAAAGAAAGTTCATGCTTCAAACTTAGATTTGACATAACTCATTCATTACTCAACGAAATTCCAAGATCTAAAGCTCAGTGTGACCTATGTTCAAAGATCTACCACATGCATATCCTAATTTCAAGAATCTTGAGACTCGAATCCTGACCTTAATTAAAGTGCAGAAGTGGAATCGTGACTTTCAAGCCTTGCAAGGTCCAAACAAATGCTTCTTTGCTCTTGGATGAGTGAATGGATGAAGAATTGGAGGTTCAGCTTGCACGGTTTAGCTGGAATCTTCAATTGCCATTGATGATGCAAGGTTGCAACAGTTCCAAAAGCTGCTCGAAAACCTTGAAATCTTGCTTCCAACACACTCAATTATGCTGATGGATGATGGATCAACCAAGAACAAGGCAAGGCTTTTGCAAAATTTTGATGAAAAAGTGAGAGAAAAAATTGAAGAGATTTGTGAAACTAGATCTAGATCTGAGAATTATGCAATGTTAATGCATTTTCTGTTATGATAGGCTATATATATGTGTTGTTAATGATTCTTGCTAATCATGATTAAGCCATGCCAAAGGATTAAGTGAAATGAGGTGTAATGTCAATTTTGCAAATCCACCCTCATGTACATGTATGCAATGGAACAGTACACGGTTTGGTGCTTAATTCACCTGAAAAATCCATTTGGAGCCATATGCCAATGTTTAAATGCATGGACAATGCTTAATTTTTGAATTTGGAATTTCCCTCCAAAATTCAAATGAAAATGTCAAAATTTTTGTAATGGAAATGCATGCTTTTTGATGTATGTTTTGGATAGCTCATGTTAAAACAAGAATGTTGCAAAAAGAACCACTCCATTTGGCCTTTTGGTTCAAAAGTTATGCACTTGTGAAGTTCAAATTATCTTGACCATGATTGATCCATATTTTCTCAACCATACATGATAAATTCATGTTCTTGGACTTTTTGATAATGGGAGAACAAGATCTTCAACTTTCATGTTAGACAAAATTTCATTTGAAGCTTGCTTGATGATGTAAACTTGAGGAGAAGACCTTTCCATTTTTGGCAATTTCAAATTACAGGTCACTTACTATTTTTGGAAACTTTTCATCTGACCTCAAATTCTTCATTGTTGATGTTTGAAATGTCAAATGAGACTTGTATGGACATGAATGAGGCCTTTCTAACCATCTCCCACCTTCAAATCCATGATTGCATTGACTGTTGACCTTGGTTGACTTTCTAGGGTTTCAGATGAATTGCATCTTGACTGATGATCTCTGAATATCCAATCTTTGGCCAAACCACTTCAAAATGATCCTTAGGTCACATGAACTCATTGAATCAACCCCAGGGCCTTGCTTCCATAGGAAATGCACTTGCTTGCTTGCACAACTAGATCTCCTGACCAGTCTTGACTGATGACTTGCACTAGGCAATGGACAATGCAATGTTATGCAGTGGACAATGCAATGATAATGACTTAAAATGAAAAATGAATGTACAAAATGGGAGGTGCAAATTTGAGGTGCTACACCATTGTACCTCATCGGGGCTCCTTGATAGGAGAGTCTTGACAAAGTTGACTTCGACAACACGTTCAATAATGACACTGTGTCAACCAACACATTGGATAGAGCATCCTCTTTGTAATTCATCGAAATGTGTAGTTCCAAATTGTGATTTCTGCCTTCCTCGGGAAGCTCTTCATTACAAAAAATCATATTATTACAAGAAGTGATGTTGGCAACTATGTGGTCAAACTGATCCACAATAACATCATGCTTAACATAAGTATGTTCCAACACTCTCTGCAATGTTTCTCTATGCGCTTCAGAATTCATTAGCAATGATAACACATAAAGTTTTGATGGCGTTTGGAGCAACTGCTCCACAACATTGAATTCACTTCTCTTGATTAATCTTAACACCTCATTATCGTTGTTAGTCTTCAATTTGTTGGATTCACCAGACTGACACATTGAAGTACTAACCGGATTCACTACAGAAATCTCTGCCTTCTTACCTACAGAAATATCTTCCACAACTTTCGGAAACACTAGACTGAACATACGACCACTTTGGGTTACCTTCGCAATATCTACAATATTTACCACTGAGTCTGTAATTGGTAGAGGAACCTCTTGATCGTTTTTCTCATAGTGGCATTATACTGATATGGTACAACTTTATCGGATGTATAGGGGACATGGCCCGCTAACCGTATTACCAACGGTGATACTGATCTATTGACATTATTGATGTTGTTGCTATCAAACTGAATGACTACCTGATCAGGGGTCTTAAACACCGATATAATGAAATTCACATCATCTCCCATATCCCTCGACTGTTGAATCTGGATTAATTTCTCATCCATCGACTTCTGGATATCCCTCTTGACAACCATACACCTACAGGGGTTGACACTGCAAATGACACAACCATCATGGTCATGTTTACAGTCACTAATTAAACACAGAGTTCTATGCATTTCCACCAGAGACCTTCGGATACGCCTCACATCAAAAACTCTAAAATTCCCTGGACATCCGTCCACCATGTTGACAGAAGCGTTACCATGAGCAGGCAACGAATTGGCTTTCACATTAGGCGCTCTGTCCTCAAAGGACACCATACCACTCTTCACAAGCTTTTTAAATTCATATTTCAATGGATAGAAGTTCTCTATATCATGACCAGGGCCTCCCTGGTGAAAAGCACAACGAAGATCAGGCTTGAACTACCATGGTAGTGGCTCAGGAATTTATGGAGGGTCTCTTGGCTGAATTAGATTTTTGAGTACCAGAGACGGGCAGAGCTCTGCATATGTCATAGGAATAGGGCTAAAGGAGACATTCCTCCTCTCAAAATTTTGTTGATGATGATTGTTGTTGGTGTAGTTGGTTCTTCATTGCAGTTGTTGTTGATGTTGTTGTTGCTGAATTGGAACTGTTGGTGTTGTTGATTGATGGAATTGTTGGAACTGTTGATGTTGTTGTTGCTGAATTGGAACTGTTGATGTTGTTGATTGATTGAATTGATGGAATTGTTGGAACTGTTGATGTTGTTGTTGCTGAATTGGAACTGTTGATGTTGTTGATTGATGGAATTGTTGGAAAAAACTGGAATTACTGAAGAAACTTGGTGCTGATGTTGACGGGGGTGAGAACTTTTCCTGACATGAGGCCTCCTCTGCCTGCCCACTGATACTGAATTAGTTTCTCCCTCCTTCCTCTTAGAGAAACTTCCACCATACTTCTTGCTAGCTGACGCCTCTTCTTTAGACAGACGTCCTTCACGGGATCCTTCTTCTAGAATCATCCCCATGTTTACCATTTTAGTAAAATCATTGGGGGCACTTGCAATCATGCGTTCGTAGTAAAACAAACTCAGCGTCTTCAGGAAAATCTTAGTCATCTCCTTCTCTTCCAGAGGCGGACTTATCTGAGAAACTAATTCTCTCAATCTCTGAGCATATTATTTGAATATCTCCTTATCCTTATGAGACATAGACCTCAACTGGTCTCTATCTGGCACCATATCAACATTGTACTTATACTGCTTGACAAAGGCTTCACCTAAGTCATTGAAAGTACATACACTTGCACTTTCCAGGCCCATATACCATCTCAGGGCGGCTCCAGTTAAACTGTCTTGGAAGTAGTGAATCAACAACTTATCATTATCAGTTAGAGTAGACATTTTCCTAGCATACATAACAAGATGACTCAGCGGGAAAGTATTCCCTTTGTACTTTTCAAAGTCAGGGACCTTAAATTTCACCGAAATTTTGACATTAGGAACCAAGCATAGTTCAATAGCACTTTTTCCAAACAAATTTTTCCCTTTCAGGGTTTTCAATTCTTAGCGCAACTCGAGGAATTGATCTTTCATTTCATCCATCTTCTCATAGACATCTGGACCTTCAAATGACTTAGAGTGGTAGATAGTATCCTCAACATGAGGGATAGTATGAACAATAAGAGGTGACACTGACATGACCGGGCTAGATGCCGACAGAGAAACAAATATGGGTGCATAACCCTCTGGCATAAAATTTGGTGGCATTCCCCAAGGGAATCCAGCAGGCATTGCAGGAATGGGTTGATAGGCAGCAGCCACAGGAACAATTGATGAAACAATCCCATAAATGACAGTCCTCTGAGGAGGAGGAGTTGGAGGAGATGGTGATGACTGATTCTGAGCAGCAATCATGGATTCCATTAGTGTCGTAAGTCTGGCGATCTCATTCTTCAGCTCTCTGTTCTCTTGCTCTAGATGCTCCATTCTCTTCGGTTGATTAGCACGAGTATTATAGCGGTGAGTCAGCTTGGCTGATGCGTAGAAGAAGAACTGATAAGACATCTGGCGAAAGAAACCTGTCAAGCAAATGATGCATGAAATGCAATTTTTAATTGTTTAATTTCAAGGAATATATGAAGTCTCATTTTCAAATATATATTTTCAAATAATAACAATTAACAATTCGTTTGACCATAAAATCTCTTTTTATTCATAAAATTTGGAAGGATTACATTTAGTACAATTTTAGAAACCAAAATACAAATACAAGAGAAAAGGAAACTATCATCCTAAGGATCCCTAGTAACTGCATCAGATGATCTAGCTATGGGTGCATACTTCCTTCGGATGCGTCGAATCTCAGACTCAAAGGATGTCTTCATCTAAGCCTTCTCAAGAACTAGTTGATCAACAGTCTTCTTCCAAGCACCAGAAGGTTGAGGCATGCTAGAGGAAGATAAACCCTCTGTCTCTCTATGTCTCTTCACTTCATGGTCTTCAAAAATCTCAATAAGTGCATCTTTGTCCTTAGAATTAAGCTGCAACTCTTCATGCTTTCGGCTCAAAGCATGTAACCGCTCTTCCCACATATCTCTCTCTTGGTTCATCTTGGCAAGTGCCTCTTCTAACTCCTCTACATCTTGGTTAGAGAGAGTTAATGGCTCAGCCATAGCCAAAGACATAGGTCTCTCACAAGCATACGACATCTTGGGCTTCAAAGCTCTCTTCTTCACCCAAATGGTGTAAGCTTCCAAAGCTACACAGTTGCATGGACCAAGTTCGGATCTTCCTTTCCTATGCACATTATGCCAAGCATGTATCATCCTTTTCTTCAAAAGTTAGGGATCTTTACCCTCTTGATAAAATAGACCTTCTAACTGAGTGTTATTAGGTTTATCTCTCAAGGGGAACCCAAGTTGACGACAAGGAAATGCAGGGTTGTAGTTGATTCGTCCTTGTGTACCAATGAGAGGCACATTAGAGAACTCACCACAACTGTCAACGATATCCAAGTTACCCAATGCATAATCATACCAAACAATATCATCATTATTCAGAGACATAAGTTTCTGGGACCACCGTAAACATTGTCGGTTCTCCGTAAAAGCAGGCGTCTGAGGCAAGTGTGAAATAAACCACTTGTACAGAAGAGGAACACAACACACAATAGTCCCACCACCTTTAGAATTCCTCAAATGCTAAGAGAAATACATGTCACCCAATAGAGTCGGAACAAGATTCCCAATCAAGAAAATTCTAATGGCGTTAACATCCACAAAACTGTCAATGTTAGGGAACAAACCCATACCATAGATGAGCAAAACAAGATGGCCTCAAAAGCATCCATGCTACCGGCTTGAGCAAAAACAGTAGCTCTACCAACGAGGAACTCAGAAGTCAACCCAAGAATTCCTCCTTTCTTCACCAAATGAGCATCAATATCAGATTTCTTCGAATGAAGAGCTTCAACTATGACATGAGATCCCGGGATCTCCTCCAATCCACTAAAAGGTACCTTGTTAGACACAGGTATACCCAAGAGATGGGCACACTCCTCCAATGTGGGCACAAGCTGATAGTCGAGAAAAGTGAAGCACCGATTGAAAAGGTCATAGAACTGAACCAAAACACTCAGAAGTCCTTCAACCATATCAGTAGATAACACGGACAAAAGCTTCCCATGAAGTTTCTTGAAGTCCAAGAGATCTAGTACAAAGGATGATAAAATCCTTAACTCTTTCAAATTGGGACATCTGAAACTGTACTTCTTAGTGTTCCTTCGTCCACAATCCATGGTCTGAAAATATTTGCAAATAAGACCCTAGTTTCCTTGAAATTTTATTCAGTGTGATGAATGCCATGATGCACATGTATGGATGAATGCAACAATCACAAACAAGGGATCACACACAAGGCAAACACAAACAAACGTAAAGGTATAGATCAAGTCATTATAAAGATCAATCATCCATTTTGGTGGATCATGGTTTTCACCTTATCAACACCCAGTTCCATTGATATTAAGAAGACTTGATCGGATAAACCGAGAATCAAAGGGTTTGTTGTGAGTCACGAGCATGAAGTCAGGTTAAGAACCATCCCAAAGGAGTGTACTAAGGCTAAAAACCTGTAGATCATGTTCTAAGAAGTTCCAAGAGTCTTATTCCCATCTATCAGATATTATAGAATATGATGACTGACTCATCAACCCATAATATTCTCAAGATAAACTCGTCTGAGTGTAGTATCGCGTAACAACTGTTATCAAGTCTACACTTGAACAGTCTCCGCACTACGTCGTAAATAGGCCAAGTTGGGTTAAATGTTCTACGGTCCTCAGCTTCTCGGACCCCAAATCAGAGAAAGTAATGCCTATCCACAAATAACTTGTGTGACATCAGTAACTCCAAAGAGGTCTCCACTGAGTAGATGGGTATCAAGCCAACTTGTTAAGGACTACTCTACACAATTTGAACATGACTATACCATCCTCCTATCTTAATTTCACTCAAGTTCGGGTTAAAACTTATCTCATCACACAAAGATCACACAAACAATATACAAACATCAAATATACAAATATATACACATAAAAAAGTAGGCTAAACCCACTGAGGACTACTCCCTAACAGAGTCGCCACTTAATTTCTGTAGCGGTAAATTCATGACCATCAAGCTATGGATAAACTTGACGTCAATAAAATCAGAGTCTCCACCGTGCTTTTATTGTTTCCAAAGGAAAAGGGAAAAGTACGAACAAAACCCAAGAGTAAGAAGTGTTCAAATTAAAACTAATAAAATGCCAGAGATTACAGGTAAGGGGGTTGGTTACACAGAGGGAAGGTGTTAGCACCCAAAGTGTCCTAGGTACTCCTAGGGAGCCCTTTTTATGTGTGGATATGTTTTTGGTATAAAATATGTTTGATAAGATATAGAGTATAGGGATGAGAAAAGAATACATTGATTATATTTTTGTGTTTGACAAGGCATTCATTCTTGGGCCTACGTACAAACATAAAAATGAGGGATCAAAACCCCGTAGTTCGTGGTAAAAATTTCAAAGAAGTTGGTGAATTGCTTTTAACAAAAGATTTAGAAGAGGGCACAAAAAGGCTAAACATTTAAATGAGTTTGTTAGTTTTTTATCTTTTGAATTTTAAGGTCAATATGGTTAAGTTTATTTACATGTTTGATTTAAGAAAAGGTTTTAAAAATTCAATGGCATAAGGTCAAAGTTTCTAATTATTAAAACATGTCTAAGTTTGAAATCACAATCAAAGAAAGTTTTTGAAAAGAGGGAAAAGTTTTTAAATTTAAGAAATGCGAGGAGATGAAGAGGCTATCCTAAGCACAAATTTAAAACTTAAGAGTTGAAAAGATTTGACCAACGGGATGCAATCCAACAGACAATAATTTCACATAGAAACCCATTTTCCTTTGGACTTTGACCAAGCAATAATCAATACGCAATGAGCAATATCCAGACGTCATCAAGATTAAGGCATCAAATAAAGATAGCCACATCCAAGCAAGCACTCCAATAGCTAGAAGTCTTTAAATGTCTTCCAATGTATCAGATGAAATATTCCTTAATCAACTCATAACAAAACATCAGACATAAACAAATAACAAAATAAGCAATTAAGCACAAGGACTTGGTAGCAGATGAATCAATGGGAACTCAACATCTTGCATAAGATGAAAGTCACTATCAAATATAGCTCAGTCTTAAAATGTTGGCATTTGCCAAGTCCTTTAGCATATGGAGGGTTGCCTAATTCTAAGTCCAAAAGTTCAGATCAAGTGGTCCACCAAATGTTTTTTTATGGTTTTTCTTGTTATTAAATTTTTCAAGGTCCTAAGACCACAAACAAAACAAAAGCAAGCAAACAATATATACAATCACAAGATATGGCTCAAATGAGCAAAGTGAGAATGACTTAAAACATAAACAAGTTATATGAAATGTAAATGACAATGAATGATAAAGGACTGAAATTTAAATTGCATAAAGTAAATGACTTGAAAGTAAAGCAATATTAATAAGAGTTAGTCAAAGGTTAGTCAAATGTTAATGTTGAGTTTTAATTAATTAAGTCATTCTTTGGAGAATACTTAACCATTCATTCACAAGTATGAATCCTTGAACCAAGACATCTTCCATGAGAAGGGATCCAACATGGATAATTCAACAAGTATGCCACTAGCTCCCACGAAAGGAAAAAAAGGTCAAGTCTCCACACAATACCATGAAGAATGGGAGACTTACAATCTCACTTACTAGAATCATATGCCTTAAGGGTCAAATTTAGCTCTGTGTTAAGCAATCATAATTGGACTTATGTAGAAGTCACAACTATCTGAGGCTGGGCAATAAAAATATAGGTGTTAATGCATGTTAGAGACTTGGTACAAATAACCAAACTCCTAAAACATACCACACACTAAAAGAAAATGGGAGGGACCTATCTCAGTCATACTTGTATTGATTCATCTGACACAATGTCATTGATGAATCCATTAGCATTTAGACATTAGAGATTTCATTGGTCAAATGAGGGAAATTGGGAAGAATAGAGATGGAGATGAAGAGGGATGGGGAAATGGAAAAACAAATTGATCATGAGAGGAATTTCATCTGATTAAAACCATCCATTCATTTTGGGAAATGAAATGTACATTTCATCAATCCCCTAAATCCAATGGTTTTGATCCAACAAAAGTCAAATCAACCATGGCCAAGGCCCAAACAGAAAGTCAAACATCACAAGACCATAAAAATGACTCAACTTAACTTTTAAACATTTAATCAATTAAAAATCACATTAAAAATGAATTAAAATACATTTTAATTTGGACAAAACCTCCAATCCCTTCAAAACACCAAATAAATGGCCAAGGGATTTATCCTAGGTCAAACAAGGTCAAAGGACATTAGACAAAAAATTTCACAATTTTTATAAAGTCAGAAGTATTTTTTAAATAATTAAAAATATGTACAAAACATTTAATTCATGAAAAATGCCAAAATCAATCCAAAAAATAATTTTAATTCTGAATATGGAGGAGAAAAATATTTAGAGATTTTTGGTGAAAGTCCCATATTTTTTGGATTAAAAATGGATTTATTATGAATTAAACAAAATAAGGCAATTAAATGAAAAATCAGAAAATACAAAAAAAATAAGGGCCATCAGATCTCCCTCATTAATTGAGGTGGCATATCTGATGGCCACGTGCATGGGGAATACGATGTACCAAGGTCAATACGCTGCAAACAGAGTCAAACAAATCAAAGGCCCTGATTATAACATTTAAACATGATTAAGTGGTTGGGAAGGTGCCAATGCACCACCAGAACCCTAGCTCCAATCTTCTTCTCCAGTGGACCTCACCGGACTGGTCCACCATAAAAGTGAAAAGTGTGGACATGGTTTTAAAGGAAAAATGCTCAGGAGCACGAATCTGACCTTCATTTCTTCTAATTCTAAGTATATTGAAAGATAAATGGATTTGAAATTTGAGGTTCATGATCTGATTTGCTTCGACTTAACCTCAAAGCAACTCAATCTTGTTGCCTACATTAGTAGGACTTCAACAAAGCAAAAATCAATCAAAATAGTTGAGAAATGAAGGAGAATCGAAGAAGAGAAGTTTCTGAAATTTCACCTTCAGATAGCTTCAATTCAGCTTGATCTTGCTTCTAATTTGGCCTGGCTTTACTCTAAAAGCTTGCAGGAAGTGAAATGGATCAAAGAGAGGCTTGGATTCTTGGAGTTTCAATCTTAAAACAGAAGGAGATTTGAAACTCGATTTCAAGTGAAATCTTCAAGTTTATCCTTTAATGGAGGTTAGGGAGGCAATGGTTCAAAGCTTGGGCAAGCAGGGATCCTCATTCTGATCACAAGGTCATGTATATATAGGGTATCAAGTTGCTTTTCACACACTTTCAATTTTTGCCAAAATTAGAAAGTTTGCTTGTGTGGATGCATGGGCATGTACAAGGCCCAATTAATGATTCCAAATTATCCAACATTCTATGCTAATCAACGTGAAATGATATCACATGGTCATGCATTATGGAAATCAATTTTGAACATAGATCTTACCAAATGAATCCTAGTAAAGAACCCATGCTCAAGTCCTTCAAATCTTGTCGAAATGAAGTTATCTTGGAAATTTTGGAAATCTGACATCAAGGGGAACAAATTTCATGTTGAACACTTTTACATTTGGATCTTGTATCATGATTAATTTTGAGGTGGAAGTTTGAGAAATCAAACATATTTGAAACTTTTCTAAGTACCAAGTCAAATGAGCACTTCTTCCACCTTGAATAACTTTTGCTATGAGATTCAAATGAAAATGGTTCCTTCATCAAAGTTATAAATCTTTCATCGCTCTTCAATTTAGTCACAAATTTGACCTCATTTGGATTCGGCATGAGGGAGGTATGCATTTTAGAAGTTGAGGTAAATTGCTTGTTCAATGATGATGGCCCAAAATGACCTATAATGTTTCCTCTTGGAACACGCCCTTGCAAGTTGAATTTTATATTTATCAAAGAATAAAATTTGGAGAGGAAATATTGAAATTGATCATGAAACTTGGATGGCCTTTATATCATAATAATTGAGCAAGTTATGTGCTCGGAAGTTGACCTCCTAAATAGGGCACAAACAAAATGACCTATAACGTTTCACCATAAAAAGTGACTTTCCAAGAAAAACTAGCTCTTGATGGCAACATTAAAGTTGTTTGGATGTCATAAAGTATAAATGTTCTCTTGGAATCATTTTCATATGATAAAAATTGTCGGAGATAGGGTCTAGGGAACCCCAGTTTTGACCAGTTGACTTTCTCTGGTCAACCACCTTGAACCAACTTGCAAACTTGAACTTCTCTTGATATTTGGGACTAATGGAGGACCATATATGTATAAAATGATATATGATGAAGTATACCTTGATATATTTGATCAAATGTTGAATAAACTTGCTGAGGAATTTACATAAGATACCTAGATGAATTAGGGTTTCCTAAGCAGCCAAGCTTCAAACTCTTGATGAATTCTTGATCAAAATTACAGATGAAGATCAAAGGGATCCATATATGATGTATAGAACCATTTTGAAGCATCTCTTGATTGGTATACTTTTACTGAGGGTCTCAAAACCTAGTTGTGAGCTTGATGAGGCATAGGTGGACACACACATTGCCTACAAAAGGAACAAAGCTATACATTGACATATTTTTGGTATTTTGGTTAGTATGATACAATCAAATGTTCTTGGTGATCTCTCCCAATGTAAACCCAATGAATGAGGGGGTAAGGAGGATGCCAAGGTGTGATCCCAAAGTCAATGTATATGATGAGATAACATGAGGGATCTTAGGGTCAAATTTGGGGTCTTACAGGAATATAATGGAAAGTGATCTCATCAAAGTAAGCGATCATCTTTCGGATGTGGTACCGATACCTGATTAGCTTAGCATTATGTGTCCCTCATAATCTTCCATGCTATTAGTGTAGGGGAAACATAACCTAACTGTGAATGGAATATGGTAACCTGTTGGAGAAGTTATGACAAACCTGATTCCATGTCCTTCTGCGTTTGAGGCACCATCAAATATAAGTTTCCATCATGGTCCTGGTTCAGTTCCTTTGTATGGACTTGGGGTCTCACAATCCTTTATCACTATAACATCTTCATTGGGGAATTCAAACTGTATAGGTTGATAATTTCCATTGGCTAGTGAGCGAGATAACCTTCTAACGCACTTCCTTTGCTAGATTCTTATGTGACATATTGGATGTCGTACTCAGTCAATAACATTTACCACTAGGCTATTCTTCTAGTTACTGCTGGATTTTCAAAAATATATTTGATAGGACCCATCTTGGATATTAGCAAAGTAGTATGACACACCATGTATTGTCTTAGACGCCGAGCAACCAAGACTAGAGAGTAATAAGTTTTCTCCAAGAGCGAATATCATGACTCGTAATCGGTGAATTTCTTGCTCACGTAGTAGATTGCGTGCTCTTTTCTTTAGGTCTCATCTTATGGCCCCAGTACACATCCCATATAACCGTCAATTACTCTTAGGTACATTATAAGTGGTCTTCATGGTGTAAGACCTCAATTTTGACCCTCAGATCCCTAATGTTATCTCATCATATGCATTGGCATTGGGATCACACCTTGGCATCCTCCTTACCCCTTATTCATTGGGTTTGCATTGAGAGAGATCACCAAGCACTTTTGATTGTATCATACTTTGTTTTTCATTATTTACTAACCAAAATATCAAAAATATGTCAATGCATAGTTTAACTCTTTTGTAGATAGTGCACATGCTCACCTATGTTCTATCAAGCTCATATCTAGGGTTTGAGACCCTCAATGCAAGGAGCTCAGTCAAGAATTGGTTTAATTTATCTCTAAGTGTCATATATGAATCCCCGTGATCTTCACATGTTATTTTGATCAAGAAATAATCAAGAGTTTAGAGTAGGCTTGCCTTGGAAACCTTAATTCATCTGGATATCTTATGTGACTTCTTCAACAAGTTTCTTCAACAATTGATCAAATATTTCAAGGTATACTTCACATTACATCATATTACGCATATATTATCCTCCATGAGTCCTAAAAGTCAAGATAATATCAAGATAGCAAGTTGGTTCATGTTGGTTGACTAGAGGAATTCAACTGGTCAAAACTGGGGTTCCCTAGACCCTATCTCCTACAATTTTTATCATATGAAAATGATTACAAGTGAAAAGTTACTCTAAATGACATTCCAAACAACTTTCATTTTGAGGTCAAGAGCTAGTTTTTCTTGGAAAGTCATTTGTTATGGTGAAGTATTATAGGTCATTTTGTCTAATCCCTAATTTGGAGGTCTACTTCCCAAGACCATAACTTGCTCAATTCTTATGAGATGAAAACCATTCAAATTCCATGATCAAATTCAAGATGTCTACTTAAACTTTTATGTTTGGATGAAGTGCAAATTCAACTTGAAAATTCATGTTCCAAGAGGAAACATAATAGGTCATTTTGGGCCAATACCATTGAACAAGTGATTTTCCTCAACTTCTAAAATGCATAACGCCTTCATGCTAAATCCAAATGATGTCAAATTTGTGACCAAATCTAAGGGACTTGAAAGAGCTACAACTTTTATGAAGGAACGTATCTCATTTGAAACCCATAGAAAAAGTTATTCAAGGTGGAAGAAGTGAACATATGGCTTGGTACTTAGATTTTTTTGATATGTTTGATTTTCCAAACTTCCACCTTAAACTTCATCATGATCCAAGCTCCAAATGAAAAAGTGTTCAAGATGAAAGTTGTTCCTCTTGATCTAAACTTTCCAAAAAGTCCAAAATCATCTCATTTGGACAAAGTATGAAGCACTTGCGCATGGCTTAAAGTTGAAGTTCCACTTTTCATACACGAGTGCATGGCTTCACAACATGATTTCAGCATGGCTTACACTCATTTTTGGACCTAAGTGCATCATTTGATGGGCCTATCACACGCCCATGCAAGCATGCAAGTGAGATTTTCAAATTTGGCCAAAAATGGAAGTGTGGAATTATCAATCTCCTTGTCTATAAATAGAAGCTCTCTTGCTCAGAATTGAGGATTCGGGCACGCAAGCTTGGAATCAGCAACCCTAAACCCTCACCATTAAAGGATAAGCTTGAATATTTTCTTTGAAAATAGAGTTTGAATATCCTACTCTTTTTAAGATTGAAACTCCAAGAGTCCATCCCTTTCCTTGATCCATTTCCAATCCATCAAGCATCTGAAGCAAGGCCAAGCATAATTGAGAGCAAGATCGTGCCAATCTGAAGTTGCAGTGAAGGTGATTTTCAGAATTTTTCATCTCTTCGATTCTCACTTAATTCTCCATTATTCTTGTTGATTTTTGGTTGTCTAAAGTCCTACAAATGTAGGCAAAAATATTGAGTTGCTTTGAGGTCAAGTCGAAGCAACTCAGATCATGATCCTCAAAATTCAACTCCTTGTATCTTTCTATATACTTGGAGTTAGTCAAAATTGAGGCCATATTCGAGCTCTTGAGCATTTTTTCTTTAAATTCATGTCCTCTTTTTCCATTTTTGGTGATGGTTGAAGGTGGACCAGTTCGGTGAGGTCCATCGGAGAAGAAGACCGGAGCTCTGGCTCCGGCGATGTGTTGGCGTGTCTCTGAACCACACGATCCATTCATTTTATTTTAATCTTAGGCGTTGGTTTTGATTACCACATGTGCAGCGCTGTTGACTCAAGACCATATGGAACGCGCACAAGGGACCATCTATTGTGCCACCTCAATTAATGAGGGAGATCAGATGGTCCACGTATTTTTGTAATTTCTGATTTTCATTTTAATTGCTTTATTTTCATTATTCATATTAATTTTAATATTGATCCAAAAAATATGGGACTTTCACCAAAAAATTTCAAATATTTTTCTCTCTTTTTTTTGAATTAAAATTATATTTTGGATCAATATTAATATTTTTCATGATTTAATTGTTTTTGTGCATATTTTTAATTGTTTAAAAATACTTTTGTATTTCCAAAAATAATGAATTTTTTTCTTCAAGGTCCTTTGATCTTGTTTGACCTATGATAAATCTCTTGGCCATTTATTTGGTGTTTTGAATAGGTTTTAGGTTTTTGATCAAACATAATTTAATTTAATGCATTTTTAATTGATTTTTAATTGTTTAATTGTGAATAAATTATGTTGAGCTATTTTTATTGACTTGTGAAGTTTGACTATTGTGTTTGGGCCTTGGTCAAGGTTGATTTGACTTTGTTGGATTAAAATAATTGGATTTAGGGGATTGATGGAATGTACATTCCATCTCCCAAAATGAATGAATAATTTTAATTTGATAAAATCCTTCCCTTATCCAATTTGTGTTTGTCTCACTTCCCCTTCCTCTTCATCTTCAATCCCCTTCTATCCCATTCATTCCATTGACCTATGATATCTATGTATCCTAAGGCTAATTGGTTGATAAACCAATACAAGTATGCATGAGATTAGGTCCACCCTTTTGCCATTTTCTTTTAAGTGTGGTATGTTTTAGGAGTATGGTTCATTATACCATATCTCTAACATGCATTAACACTAAAATTTCTATTGCCTGGCCTCAGATAGTTGTGACTTCTACATAAGTCCAATTATGATTGCTTTAACATAGCGCTAAATTTTGACCCAAAAAGCATAGCATTCTAGTAAGTGAGATTGTAAGTTTCCCCCCTTTCATGGAATTGTATGGAAACTTGGCCTTTTTTCCTTTGGAAGATGTCTTGGTTCAAGGATCCATGCTTGTGAATAGAGGGTTGAGTATTCTCCAAAGAATGACTTAAACAATTGAAAATAAAAAACAATACTAACATCTAATCAACTAACATTTGACTAATTTTTAATTTCAAGTCATTTACCTTATGAACTTTAAATTCAAGCTCTTTATCATTTGCCATTATTCATATCATTTAACTTGTTTATTTTAATGCCATTTTTACTTTGCTCACTTGAGCCATATATTGTGATTGTATATATTTGTTTGTGTACCTTGTTTGTGTTTGTGGTCTTAGGACCTTAAAGTACATAATAAACAAAAAAAACCCTAAAAAATGTTTGTGTGGACTATTGGATTTGATATGAGACTTGACTTAGAATTAGGCAACACTCCCTATGCAAAAGGACTTGGCCAATGCCAACTTTTCTGAAGCCAAGCCATTATGAATTGAACTTTCATCTGATGCAAGTATTGGGATCCACTTGAATTCATATGCTACATGGTCTTGATGCAAATGTTACTTTGAACCTGTGTCTAATGCCTTATTCTGAGCCATTCAAGGAGTATGTCATCTGATACACGGGGAAGATTATGAAGAAGACTATGGAGTTGCTAGCTTGGATGTGGCTATCTTTATTTGATGCCTTGCTCTTCATCTTACTTGCTTATTGATATTTCTTGATTTTAAAGTCCAAAGGAAAAATGGGTTTCTATATGACATTCTTGTCTATTGGATTGCATCCCACCGGTTAGATCTTTTCAACTCTTAACTTTTAAATTCTTGCTTAGGATTAGTCTCTTCATCTCCTCCTATTTCTTAAATTTCAAATCTCTCCCCCCCTTTTCAAATCTCTTTTTCTTGTGATTTTTAAACTTAGACTCTTTGTTGAAAATTAGAAAGTTTGGCCTTATGCCATTGTGTTTTTAACTTCTCTTTCTTAATCAAACTTGTAAGTGAACTTAACCATACTTGACTTAAAATTTCAAAAGACAAAAAGAACTAACACTCATCCAAACTCTTTTAGGCCTTTTGTGCCTCTTTCAAACTTAAACTTTTGTTAAAAGTAATCAACTCACTTGAAATTGATACCATGAACTACGAGGTTTTGATCCCTCATTTTATGTTGGTACATAGGCACAAGTCTGAAGGTCTTGTCAAACACAAAAATATAATTAATAAATTCTTTTCTCATCTCCCCACTCTATTTATTGCAAACATCTTTTATGCCAAAAAACATATCCACATAAAAAAGGGCTCCCTAGGAGTACCTAGGACACTTTGGGTGCTAACACCTTCCCTCTGTGTAACCAACCCCCTTACCTGTAATCTCTGGCATTTTATTAGTTTTGATTTGAAAACTTCTTATCTTTGGGTTTTGTTCGTACTTTTCCCTTTTCCTTTGGAAACAATAAAAGCGCGGTGGCGACTCTGGTTTTATTGACGTTAAGTTTATCCATAGCTTAATGATCATGAATTTACCGTTATAAAAATTAAGTGGCGACTCTGCTGGGGAGTAGTCCTCAGTGGGTTTAGCCTACTTTTTTATGTGTATATAATTGTATATTTGTATGTATGATATAATCTGCTTATTGTGCTTGGTGATCTCTGAGTGGTGAGATAAGTTCTGACCCGAACTTGAGTGAAATTAAGATAGAAGGATGGTATAGTCATGTTAGACTTGTATGGAGTAGTCCTTAACAAGTTGGCTTGAGACCCATCTACTCAGTGGAGACCCTTTTGGAGTTATAAATGTCACAAAAGTTATTTGTGGTTAGGCATTACTTTCTCTAAATTGGGGTCCGAGAAGTTGAGGACTGTAGAACATTTAACCCAACTTGGCCTATTTAGGATGTAGTGCAGAGACTGTTCAGGTGTAGACTTGATAACAGTTGTTATGCGATACTACACTCAGTCGTGTTTCTCTTGAGAACATTATGGGTTGACGAGTCAGCCATCCTAACCTGTAATATCCGGTAGATGGAATTAAGACTCTGGGAACTTTTTAGAACATGATCTATAGGTCTTATCCTTAGTACACTCCTTTGGGATGGTTCTTAACCTGACTCCATGCTCGTGACTCACAACAAACCCTTGATTCTTGGTTGATCCAATCAAGTCTTGTCAATATCAATGGAATTTGGGTGTTGATAAGTGTAAGACCCTAATTTTTACCCTAAGATCCCTCATGGCATCATATCATTGCACATTGCATTTGCCTTAAGGATCATAGCATCTTGGCTCCTTAACCATAGGGTGGGACTTGTGTGAGTTGGTTTGAGACCACCAAGCATGCTTGAATTGTATGTTATTGCTTTTCTTATTTTGTTTACTAACCAAAAGCACAAAAATATGTCACTAACATCTTTTGTTTTGTAGCTTGAGCAATCATTAGATCCAAGGCTCCTAGGAGGCCCATATGCTCAATGATGTGGCTAGATGAAGTTGAAAGCAAGCATGACAATGGTTCACAAAGCCCTCAATAATCATATATGTCTCCCAAGTATCTCAATTTGTCAATTTGATCAATATAAACTAAAGGGCTTAAGGATTGTTTCCCAAGGAAACCCTAATTCAACTATGCAGACAACTGTGCCTTGCTCATGAAGCAACCTCAACCCATGATCAAATACAATCAAGGTAAGTTCTTTCATTTCATCGTGTTATGAATATATGTGCCTATGTGAGTGTCCTCAATCATCAATTCATCAAGATTTGAAGTTTGGACTTGAGAAGTTGATCAGTCAATTCATCTAACTATTTTGAAATCCACTGAGACCTAACTTTTGATGTGTTTGTCAAATGAAGATAACCCTAAGAGGAACAATGTTCTTAAGAACCATATGAACAACTTTAATGTTCATCACAAATTGATTTGAAGCTTGGAAGGTCTTCATTCATTTCAAAACATTATAGGTCATTTTGACTGAAACACTAATTTTGGGTCAACTTCCCAAGGACCTAACTCCTTCATATTTTATGATTTTGAGGTGGGATCAAATTCATTGGAAAGTTTAAGATGTCGACTTAAATTTTTATGTTGGAAAAAATTTCAAAATCAATAAATAAACACATATGATAATACAAAACATTATAGGTCACTTTGGACCAAAGCCATTGAAATGTGAAAAAGTCCAACTTCAAGTGCCCATAACTTTCTCATAAAAAATCCAAATTATGAAACATTTAAGTCCAAATTGATTGTCTTGAAAAGATCTACAACTTTGATATTTAAGGTTTTGTCATTTGAGGCTTGCGTCATTGAAATAGAAGGGCTTGGAGTTGGTCCATTTTGGCAAAATTTCCATGCACATGTTTTGCACCTTGAACTTTATGACCAGTTTTCATTAATTTCCCAACACCAAATGGATTTTTGTTCAACATAAAATTTGTTCCTCATGTCAAGACCTTTCCAACCATTACCCACATGGCTATGTTTCATTTTGGCAAAATGCATTTTCGAAGAGGAGAAAATTTATGTTCATTTATGCATAACATGTTGAAACTTAGTGCACACTCCATTGCAATGCCATGTACACGTCCAAAACACTCTAATTACACTTCAGCTTGCATTTGCCATCAAGTTTGGGCCTCCCATGCGTCTGTACAGTCCCATGCATGGAGGCCCTTGTAATACCCAACATGAAAGTTGAATATCTTGTTCTCCCATTTTCAAAAAGTCCAAGAACTATCAAATCCCATGAATGGTTGGCAAGATATGATCAATTCATTTTCACAATTTCATGAACTTCAAGAGGCCATATCTCATGAACCACAAGGCCAATTTTAGTGGGGTTTTTTCCTACAAGCTCCATTTGTTCCCCTCTTTCCAAAAACGCATTCATCCTTTACCAAAACCTCACCATGCAAAATGCCATTTTTGGACTTGACTTTATTAATTTCAAGTGGTGCAAAAAGTTGACTTTTTGATTTAGCATTTTTTAACACTTGTGACCAATTGGGAATTGTTTGGAATGGTATTTGCAACTTGTCCAAGGCCCAAACTCGGCCAGAACTTGCACCTCCACCTCCATATGTTCAAAATTAGCAATTGTGCAATTCACTTCATTTAACATAAACAAGCTTAGCATTTGTTAAACCAAGACTAAACAGCAAATATAAGTCACATTTTCTGGCCATTCAACCCTAGCTGCAGCCTCCTATCAAACAGAAAACTCTCATTCTCTCTCAATTTGCATTTTCACGATTTGGAATTTCTGAGCAAAACTCTCAAAACCCTCGAGCCTCTCTTCATTGTTCCATCATCTGGACATCATTTGGAGACCATTTCAAGCTCCATTCTCCTACTGTAAGGCATTCCACGTTCTGTTTTTCTCCAAAGCACTACAATGGTGAAACTTGATCTGAACATTTCCAAGCCTTGCTGAGCTAAAGTGTTTCAAGCATCCATCATTTCCAACCCTAATCTTCATCTGTTTCAAGCTAAGGCACTCAAAACAACACTGTTTCACGAGTTTCTTCAAAATCAAGTAAGTAATCGAATCTCTAGTTTCTTAAAGTGATGCTATGCTTTGTGTAAATCTCTTCTTGCTGGTCATTCTGAAACTCGAATCACTTGATTTGGTTGATTATTTCTTGAGTTATGTTGTTTTTAAGTTTGAAAGTGAAATGATGTCTTGCTCGATTCACACTGTTTGAAACTGATTTTGTTAAAATGGATGTTGGATTATGATCATGTTTGGTTTGCTGATGAGATTAGTGTAATCGATTTCATGTTCTGGGCGATTTCATTTTCCACAATTGTTGGAGATGATGAATGTCATTGTTACTGTAGCAAGCCCTAATTGAATTTCCAGAACTTGGTGTTTTCACGTGTTGTTACTGTTCTATTGGTGATAGCCAATCAGAACATTTCATTTGCCATTGCTGATGCGCACCGTTTTGGTTAATGAGGCCATATTCACGAAATTGCCACTGGTCAACTTGTTTGACTCACTAAATCATGTTATGTTGTTCATGTTGTCCCAAATTGTTACTCAACTTACAAAATTCCTAATTCACTCATTTCAATTCCAAAATTCATGAAATTTTTTTCATCATATTCACATGAATGTCTATTATTTTATCATGATTTTTGCTGAA
Organism: Lathyrus oleraceus; assembly: GCF_024323335.1. Classification (NCBI taxonomy): domain Eukaryota; kingdom Viridiplantae; phylum Streptophyta; class Magnoliopsida; order Fabales; family Fabaceae; genus Lathyrus; species Lathyrus oleraceus. The sequence continues at coordinate 260,875,763 of NC_066582.1, forward strand.
TTTTTGGTTGGATGGATTTTAAATGGTATTAGGTTTCTTGACATGTATGCACATTTTGTACCTTTTGCCATTTCTTTTGTGAAATTGTGATGATGTATCCAATGCCCCTGAAAATTTTTGTGGTTAATCTACACTTATTCATGTTTGTTTTGATGTAGAGTTCTTGAATTTATCATATGTGGTTTGTGAGATATGAATTTTGGAAGTAGGGTGTGACAATTTGTGTCACACCATTGATATGCAATTTCATGATTTTTGTTGACATGCTTCCTGACCTCCAATTAATGTGAAATTTTGCATGAACCTTCTCTCATATGTCTAGTTCACTTGTGATTTTTCGTGGAATTAATTATGCCATTTCCTAATTGTTTGGGATTTTCTCCCCTGTTTGACCAAAATGTTGACTTGTGTGATACATCTTGCCATTTCCTTTGTGAAATTCTCATACCTTATTGGATGATCATGAAATTTTACATGTGCATACTAGACATCTTAAGCTTTGCATTGGTGTTGATCCCATTCATTTCTCATCTGTTTTCATTTAGTTATGATTTTTTGAAGTTGATACATGTTGGTTTGACTTCTTTGTGCATACTTGAAATTGTTTTGGCTTCCTGATTTTAATTGACCATCTTCCCATGATCTAATTGAGCTGAAATTTTATATGAATGTCATTATGTGGATTTTGATTGAGCATGAATTATTTGGTAATTTTTTGAATTGTTTATGTTTGCTTTTGAGCTGAGTCTTGCTGTTGACTTCTATATGTTCCCATTTGCCATGCTTTGACTTCTTTTGTCTATGAAATGATGATGATGCATGATATGAACTTGAGACCAATTGTGCTTGCTTCTTAAATGTTTGAACTTGATTTTGGTTGACTTTCCCTTGCTGTTTTGACTTTCTCATCTCATTTTGACCCTAGGCTTGTCCTAGTGGTCCTGTTGCTTATGTTTAAGCTCATTGTTTCAGGTTAAGCTACAAATGCTTCAAAGAAACTTTTGCAAGTTGATTAAGCTTGATTTGTTTATCATAAGCTAACCTTTGTTTTGTAGGTGGCTTGACTCACATGATTTGAGTCTTGTGCTTTGCACATTTGCCTGTCTGTTTTGACTTTTGGTTTCTACCTCTTTCTGATTTAAACTGTTGAACTGTGTACTGATTTGTTTGACTATTTCAGGTACCACTTAGTTGCTTAGTTCTTTGAACTTGCTTTGCTTTGCTATTTAGCAATTTGCTTTGAGGTATA